>NC_080163.1:92588099-92727264 GCF_950295315.1 Erinaceus europaeus
AAGTGGCTTATAAAAATCACAAAAAGGTCAAGACTGACTGTTCTAAGACATTAGCTTTTTAGTTGATGCTAAATGAGGCGAATCCATTGCTTTTTTTAAAATTTAGTACTTAAAAACCCACCTGTTCATTTTCCTAAACTCTTAATTCTTCTCCCCATGATTTTTGGCTTGTACTCTTTAAGGCACAAACCATCATCACTTTACACTTTACACTACTTCTCACTGTCCCTCTGCCTTTGGTAATTCATAATCTCCAGCCTCTTTCTCCTTTTTAGAAAACACTTGTCCTTCTAGAGCAGAAACTCATTATGTTCCTAAAAGTCTACGAAAGATATTGTCTTTCTATAGTGAGTTCTTTATTACATGGAATTTTCATAAACACAACTTTTCTTTCTTTTTTTCTTTTCCTCCAGGGTTATTGCTGGGGCTCAGTGCCTGCACCATGAGTCCACTGCTCCTGGAGGCCATTTTTTTCCCTCCCATGGTTGCCCTTGTTGTTGTAGCTTTGCTGTGGTTATTGTTGTTGTTGATGTCGTTCGCTGTTGGATAGGACAGAGAAAAATGGAGAGAGGAGGGGAAGACAGAGAGGGAGAGAAAGACAGACACCTGCAGACATGCTTCATCTGTGAGCGACTCCCCTGCAAGTGGGGAGCCAGGGGCTCCAATCAGGATCCTTAAGCCAGTCCTTGTGCTCTGCGCCAAGTGAGCTTAACCCGCTGCTCTACCGCCCGATCCCCCATAAACACACCTATAAACACACCTTTTCATAGTTGTTGTGGGTCTGAAATATTTGGCTCTAATTTTACTTGTACTGAGATTAGCAATTATGGAGTCATAGCCTTTCCAGTGCTTCTGGAGTTCCCATGGTTATAGTGGAATCAGCTCTTCCACTCATGACTCAGTATTAAACATTGAGTTACTAGTATTAATATTTAGGAGGAAATAGAAAGAACTTTTCTTGGATTCTGAGACTGAAAGACTCATTCATTTGTTTTCATTTCTGACATGACTCTAATTTTTCTCAAATCTGTAGTCAGCTCCCAAAAACAATGCAAGAAATTGTTGTAAGAGAAAAAAAGTTAAAATGTGAATGTTAAGTCAGATATTTTTACTTTGTTTTCAGTTAATTTTTAAACACTCTAATTTTATAAATGAGGAAACAAATGATTTAAAGTAAAGTAGAGAAACTTGGATTTGAACCCAGAAATATCCAACACCGAAGTAAATTCTTTGTACAGTTCTGCAATTCCCTCTTATTTTAAATTTTAGTACTTTTGAGGTTTTTTGTCTTTGATTTATTTTAAGTTTGTTTATGGACGACTGAGAAAAAAGACCTGACTATTCCATCATCTGCACTGCCAGGGATCAGACTCAGGATCTCACATATATAAGGCAAGCACTCTATGGCTGAGCTGACTCCAAAACCACTGGTTTTTATTTTTCCCTTGAATTGTGTTGATCAATATCTTCTCTTGGGGTACACTGTAAGAATTAACTGCATAGAGCTTATGTTTTTATATGAATAAGATTTGTGGGAGATGTTTTCCACCAAATGTTTTAAATCTGTTCAGAATCTGAAGAGGAAGCACAATTTTTGATTTTGTATAAAGGGCAAATTTATGTTTATTTGGTTTCTATGAATTTATTTAGGCAACAACAATACTCTCCATATATATACATATACACTGAATAAATTATATATTATTGGCTCATTTCATCCTGAAATCCTTTAATAATATTAAAATCATGTCCATTAAATGATTTATCATATATTTTCAATATAAATAATTCAGATAACCTGAGACATAAAAATAAAACACAAAGGTCTCTTTTGATAGCATTCTGTTATCTTTAATACTTATTTCCAGATGTAAACACTGAAAGCAGTAATATAATAATTCTAATTCTTCCTGTGTATTTGCTTAGGTGTGTAACACACACACACATACCGACTTTTTTCATTTGTTTAGAATTCAGTTGGGCTATGTCTATTATTCTGAACTTGGTTTATCTGTCAGTTCAAGTAGGTTTATTTTACTGCTTTTAATAGTATCTCACTGCTTATTAATATATTGTCAAAACAAGCAAACCTTGTAAATATAAAGTTGATCACAGTTAATTAGATTTCTTTTTGTAGACACTCAGAAACTTCAGTAGAGCAATGTGCTTTATAAATCTCTAAGAGGGCTATCTAGATGAAGTGTTTACCAAACTTAGTTTATCACTTTAATTTATTTGGTTTTAAAATTTCCCTAATGAAAATGCTGCATCTCAAGGAAGCTGTAAATCTGAGATGGTAGACTAATACTTAAGATGCTTGATCTTAGCTGATCAACCTCAACCCTGTTTTTTTATTACAAGTCTACATTATTTCAGCTATACTGCATTGTGTTCATATTTGTATATAAGATATTCCTTATGGATTACAAAACACTTCCTAGTTATATTGGCTGACTCTGTCGCACCCCAGAAAACTCCATGTAACCAATGTGCTCATCTGAAAAAGCTAATATGATTCTATGGCAACAGGGTTTGAATTACTGCAGATTTTCCAATTTATTCTTCCTCTCCAGACTCATCTCAACTCTTTGCCTGTTCCACAAGGATTTGTTACAACTCATTGTCCTAGATAATTTTTTAGTAAATCATCTCCATCACTTAAAAAGTCACTCAGTTAATTATCTGGGGTGCTTGGATGCTAATTCTTCTGCACCCTCCTAAAAGGAGTATCAACATTAATTGTTCTGGATGGTATCTACTATTTAATCATTCATGGCATGAATAGAAAATCTACAACTAAAAAAATCAAATATCTAGGTAATGAAGAGTAAATGTAAAAACATTTTACTGCAAGGAAACAAAATCTTTTTATAGACAAAATGTAACTGTTGTCTGATGATTTTTTAAAATGTTGGCATAAAGCCTAGATTGCTCTTTTTTTGCCTTTTTCATCAAGTGAATGGAAAACATGAAGATTATAGCTAATGAAATTTGCAAGCAAGATAAAATTTCTGAAAGTAGATTAAAAAAAAAAACTTTTATGGGCATCGGGCAGCATCGCAGCAGGTTAAGCGCACACGGAGCAAAGCGCAAAGACTGACGTAAGGATATGGGTTCAAGCCCCTGGCTCCCCACCTGCAGGGAGGTTGCTTCAGAAGCAGTGAAGCATGTCTGCAGGTTTTTATCTTTCTCTCCCGTCTTTGTCTTCCCCTCCTCTCTTTATTTCTCTCTGTCCTATCCAACGACATCAATAACAACAATAATAATCACAACAACAATAAAACAAGGGTAACAAAAAGGGGAAAAGTGGCCTCTAAGAGCAGTGGATTTGAGATGCAGGCACCACAATAACCCTGGAGGCAAAAAAATATATATATATATATAATAAAAACTATTTTATATAAGTGGATCAAACTCTTATTTTTAAGTCAAAATTACAATATATACCAAAAAAAACACGTTTCTTTGTTCTTTAGGTATGCAGAAACATTTATTCAAAATATCACATGAAAGAAGTCATAGTATTATATAGACCTTACAGCTAACCTTATAAAATTAGTGTTCAAACTGCAGAAGCACATAGCAAGGAAAAAAGTAATTATATTGGAAAAAAAGAGAGCACTGAAATATCATGATATGAATTTCATTTGTTGAGAACAGATTGAAACCTAGTTTTTTTCCTTTTATAATCTGCCCACAATGTTCTGATGCTTGTAATTAATGTAGGCGTTATATATATGCCAAGTCACTTTTAAATTATTTACCCAAATAAATGTAGACCGACAGTTGTAGAAATGATTGCTGACCCATGTGGTGGCTTGCAGTGAGTGGGGCGACTAACGGTTCAGAACCCTAGTGGTGGGAATGAAGTGGATTTATACCCCTGTTGACATGTAATTTTGTAAATCAATATTAAATTACAAGAAATTTAAAAAAATTTACTCAACATTATGGATGATTTGTGTTAAATATCTCAGTTAACCAGGTGATGGTAAGCTCAAAGTTAATTATTAATTTTTATTCTACATAGGTAACATTTAAGCATTGCAAGAAAAACAAATTTAACGTAATATTTCCAAGCACAGGAAACTTCCAGTCTAGTTGAAGAGGTAAAGCCATGTCTGACAATATACTAGGAGACTATGATATAATTTTTGAGTGAGCCAGAAAATTTTCTCTCATCTTCCAAGCATACAGTGAACGCACATGATTCATGCAGAGATTCAATGAAATGGAAAAGTAACTTCTTACAGTTTGAGCTGAGCATTGAATAATGGCAGGATAAGGAAATAGCTACAGAAAACCCTATATGAAATTGAGAATGATAAGATGAAGGGAAAAGAAAGAAAATGCACAAAGTCACTGATTATCAGAGAAATGCAAATAAAGACAACAATGAGATATCATTTCACTCCCCTGGGAATGTCATACATAGAAAGAACAGTAACAAGAAATGTAGGAGAGCTTGCTAGATACTATCTCTAGTTTATCTCCATTAGTCCTTATAACAGCCTATGGAGTAAAAATACTACTTTGCCTTTTTTTCCCCCAAAATATAATATTAGGATATAGATTCAGATTCCAGAATTTGTGCTTTTTTCACTTTACATTTTTTCTGTATGGGACAGTGCTCCCAAAAAACTACCCAAAGTTACACAAGGAACTCAAATATATCTTAAATTTTTTCCTTCTTATTTTAAAAAATTTCTTTATTGCGAGATTAATGGTTTACAGTTGACAGTAAAATACAATAGTTTGTACATGCATAATTTTTTCAGTAATGACTTAATATTGATTTACAAAATTATAACAGGGGTATAATTTCACATCTTTCCCACCACTAGAATTCTGTGTCCCCATTGCCTCCATAAACTATATTAGTTCTTCCAAGATCACAGATATGAGTTGACTAATATATATATGTCCTGCTTTCTTTTCCTTTCCAATTCATACCTACATCCATTACTACTTCCAAATATCCTTCCTTTTTTCCTCTTCTCTCTCCAAATCCTGATGGAATTGGACTTCAGAGTCCTATGGCCATCTTCCCCTAACATTTATCTTCTTTGGGAGTATGGGCCAAAATACTAGGATAAGAGGGGTACAGCTTTGCACAATTCCCACCACCAGAACTCTGTATCCCATTCCCTCCCCTGATAGCTTTTCTATTCTTTAAAACTCTGGGAGTATGGACCCAAGGTCATTATGGGATGTAGAAGGTGGAAGGTCTGGCTTCTGTAATTGCTTTCCCGCTTAATATGGGAATTGACAGGTCGATCCATACTCCCAGCCTGCCTCTCTCTACCCCTAGTGGGGTAGGGCTCTGGAGAGGAGAGGAGAGGTCTGGGACTCATTGGTGAGGTCATTTGCTCAGGCAGTTCAGGATGAAGTCATTGTAACATTTGCAGCTTGGTGGCTGAAATGCAGTACTGGAACAAAAATAGACACACTGACCAGTGAAATAGAATTGAGATCTCACACTTATGGACATCTAATTTTTGACAGGGGGGGTCCAAATTATTAAATTGAGAAAGGAGAGCATCTTCGACAAATGGTGTTTGAAAAATTGAGTTGAAGTGTTTAGAAGAATGAAACTGAACCACTACACCTCACCATACACAAGAGTAAACTCCAGTGGATCAAGGACTTGGACATTAGACCAGAAACTGTCAAATACTTAGATCAAATGTAACTTTTAACTACTGTCAGTTCATACTGTTTGCCAAGCACTACACCTTCCTATCTGTAAATCTTTTTCATATATTTTTTATTTATGAAATGGAAATATTGACAAGACTAGGATAAGAGGGGTACATTTCCACACATTGCCCACCCTCCAGAGCTCCATATCCAATCCCCTCCTTTGATAGCTTTCCTGTTCTTTATCCCTCTGGGAGTATGGACCCAGGATCATTGTGGGGTACAGAAGGTGGAAGGTCTGGCTTCTTTAACTGCTTCTCCACTGAACATGGGCCTTAAATGCCATTGAGTTTGGCCCTTTGTTAAATTGAGTTATAGGTCATTATTTCCTGTTGGCAGTTATTTCCAGATTTATGAACCAACAATCTGATCAACGTGGACTTGTGCCGAAGCAATTAGAAAAATGTAGTTCTTGGGGCCCAGGCCGTGGCACACTTGGTTAAATGCACACACATTACAGTGTGCAAGGACCCAGGTTTAAGCCCCTGGTCCCTACCTGCAGGGGGAAAGCTTCATGAGTGGTGAAGCAGGGCTGCCAGGTGTCTCTCTGTCTCTCTATCTCTTTCTCCCCTCTTAATTTCTCTCTGCCTCTATTCAGTAATAAATAAATAATTAAAAAAAGAAAAGAAAAATGTAGTTCTTGGCTTCTGCTGAGAACTATCACCTTCTTATGTTCCTATGATGGCATATTTTTTTTTCTTCCTGAAAAAGAAAGAAAATTCACTTGTGCTCAAATAAGCTATGGTATTAATAGAAATGCATACTGATTATAAGTAATTAGGACAATAAACTTTGTTTAGCTGATAACTGTAACTTCTTTTTTTGTATAGTGGGGGTGGAGGAAGAGGAGAGACAGAGACCGTAATACCACTGAGCCATCTATGATATTATATTTGTTTTTTTCTTTCTTATTTGTATGAAGTGTTGGAAATCAAACCCAAGGTTTACTGCACACAGGGCATGTGCTCATCCAGTGAGTCAATTTCCTGAGCCACAAATGTAATTCTCACTTGCTTTAGATAATTAAGATACTTTATAGATTATACCAAATTATATTATATATATCAATATGTGCAGATATTCGTTCATACATACTCTTTAGCACTTGGCATTAGCTATCATATTTCATTAAATTAATTGGCAAAAGTAAGTACCTCAGTTTTAATTTTATTTGTATTCCTTTGATTATTACTTTTTTAAATTTTCTTTTATTAGTGATTTAATAATGATCAACAAGATTGTGGGGTAAGAGGAGTACAACTCCATACAATTTCCACTACCAGAGTTCTGTATCCCATCCCTTCCATTGGAAGGTTCTGTATTCTTTATTCCTCTGGGATAATGGACCAGAGGAATATGGGGTGCAGAAGGTGGGAGCTCTGGCATCTGTAATTGCTTCTCTGCTGGACATGGACATTGATAGGTGGACCCATACCATCAGCCTATTTCTGTCTTTCCCTAGTGTGGTTGGGCTCTGGGGAGGTGGGGTTCCAGGACACATGGGTGAGGTTGTCTGCCTAGGGTAGTCAGGCTGGCCATGGTAGCTTCTGCAACTTTGTTGAAAAGCATTAAGATACCTGGATACCCTCATCACCTACTTCGTATTTCACTTCTCTCAATCACTCTAATTCTAATCCTGTAAGATAAAGGAAAGACTACAAAAGTTGGATAAGGGCAAGGGACTGGCACACTTTTAATGATGGTCCTTTTGGTCATACCAGCCCACCCTGTCATCTGGGGTTGTAGTCAGGGAATCCTGGGATTCCCACATAGGTATGATGGGCCTAAACCTCTAACAGATTCCTCTCTCCACCATCACTGGTAATGTCCATCAGGAATAATATCATAAACATTTTGTGGGCCTCTAAAGGACCTTGCCCTCAATGTAAAACAACAATGATAGAAAATGCTCCACTCTCCAAAGGGAGGCTGGGTCAATATACTCAAGAACACTGATCCTGAAATGAGGGCAGCCTAAAATGTTCCTAGCTATGACCATAGAATGCGAGCTCGGACTGACAGGGATGCAGAGGTTACACAGGCTTCTCTGCTAAATATGAATAGACATGGGTCCTAGATCAGATCTATGGGATTTATGGTTAATGGTATTTATATACTTTTCTCATATTTGGGAGCTACTCTCTGCCCTGATTCAGCTTTCTAGTCCTATTTTCAACTAACATCATATCCCCAGACAATACATTTATTTATTTATAAAATGGAAACACTGACAAGACCATGGGATTAGAGGGGTACAATTCCCATCACCAGAACCCATATCCCATCCCCTCCCCTGATAGCTTCCCTATTCTTTAACACTCAGGGAGTATGGACCCAGGGTCATTACAGGATGCAGAAGGTAGAAGACCTGGCTTTTGTAATTGCTTCCCCGCTGAATATGGGCATTGACAGGTCAATCCATACTCCCAGTCTGTCTCTCTCTTTCCCTAGTGGGGCAGGGCTCTGGGGAAGCGGAGCTCCAGGACTCATTGGTGAGGTTGTCTGCCCAGAGAAGTCTGGTTGGCATCATGGTAGCATCTGGAACCTGGTGGCTGAAAAAGAGTTAACATATAAAGCCATACAAATTGTTGATTAATCATGAACCTGCAGGCTGGAATATTGCAGAGGAATATTTGGAGTCTCCATATTGGAAATAGCTACTAGGTCTATTTTAGTTATATTCCAAAGGGCCCATGACTTTATTAGTTTTTTGCCTGAGCCTGACATCTGATATGAAATTGGACCCAAGTTATTCACCAGACAGTACTTTTAGCCCACCTGCATGTTAGTTGTCACACTCAGGTAAAAATTAGTAATATTTTAGAATATACCTAAAATAGATTTCCTAGCCTCTTACAACTTGAAAACCCCAAATCTGATCTACTTTATTCTTCCCTATAGTTTCCTGATTATTAAACAATTTGATCTGTTATTATATCTTAATGTTTTCAGCCAACAGTATTTCCTTGAGATATTACCTATATGTATTTCTCCTATTGACTGTCTAATTTCATTTTCTCTACTACTTTAATAAATTTGTTTATCTTTTTCTTATTTATTTTTAAAATCCCTTTGTATATTGTGACTCTTTATTCATTGCTATCGCTTGCAAATATTTTTTCACATTGTCATTTATGAACTTTCTTATTAAATTTGATGACTTTTAAATTTAATTTTATTATATTCAAATTTAACTTTAGTTTTATGTAGAACTCTTAAATTATTTCTTCTTACCCCATTCCCAGTAGTTCCATTTTCCCAAGTGACTTTTGGAGTAATTCATTATGGTTTATTGATTGCTTTAATTGCCCAGGTTTTTTTATTCCCCTCCTTAGACCTTCTTTACTGAGTCTGAGCTGGTCAACAAATAGCAGCAAAGTTGATACAAGCAGAGTGGTTCTCTCTCATGAAACAAATATATAAATAAATAACCATTTGGGGGCTGGGCAGTGGGTAAGTGCACATAGTACTAAGCACAAGGACATGATAAGGATATGAGTTTGAGCCCCTGGCTCCCCATTTGCAGGAGGGACACGTCACAAATGGTGAAGCAGTTATGCAGGTGTCCATCTTTCTTTATTCCTCTCTGTCTCTTCTCTCTCAATTTCTCTCTGTCTTATTAAAAAAAAAAACACATCAGGAATGGTGGATTCATAGTGCCAGCCCAGTGACTAGAGTCAAAAAAGTAAATAGATAAGATAAAAATAATTAAGTATTTTAAATAGAAATTTTATGTTTTCAATTTTTAGATTCATTTTTTATTTTACTGCAGGATTAATTTTTTATATCACAGTTGTCTACACAAAAATATTTCAGGGTGCTAGGGAAAGGAGGAATCTGATTTACAGAGGTCAGGCTTTCATCAGACTTTTTTTTTTTTTTTGCCTCCAGATTTATCGATGGGGCTCAGTTCCTGCACTATGAATCCACTGCCCCTTTGGCCATTTTTTCCCAATTTTTTTTGCTAGGACAGAGAGAATTTAAGAGGGTAAGGGAAGATAGAGAAGTAGAGAGAAAGACACTTGCAGACCTGCTTCACAGCTTGTGAAGCAAACCCCTTGCAGGTGGGCAGCCAGGGACTGAACTGGAATCCTTGCATGGGCAGAGGCAAGGAGAGAGTGGAATGAGATATTCACAATATTAAAAGATAAAAATTTTTATCCATGAATATGATATCTTACCAAATTATCTTTCAAGTATGATGGAGAAATAAAAATCACACACATACTACAAATACAGATACACACAGAATGATGTTAAGGAACTCTAGGATAGGGAGTAGTTGAATTATTCAGTTGATTTGATAAAGTTCAAAAAATGTCTGGAGGATTTGGTATAACTCATGTCCTCTGTTTCACATTATTCAAATTGCCTGAAATATGATCCAGTTCTTATTTCTGTTTACTGCCTCATCACAGCTAGAGTATTGGATGTGCTTTTATTGAGTCTTGTAAATATGACTCAACTGATAACAATATTATAATTGTAAATCTATCTGTTGATGTTAGAGATTTCAGAGAGTTGGGTTAACCAACATGTATAATCTCTGGCAATGAACAAGTTACCCTCAGAAATCTAATATTAAAACTATTTTATTCAGCTATTTATTGCATGTGGAACATGTGATTAAGACTAGAAGCTTGGATTCCCCACACTAGTGCTCTTACTTTACATTTTGTGTAGAGGCCAGAGTGGAACTGATAAGCTATTCAGACTAATGTTTTATAATGACAGGGTTTTAATCTACTGGTTCATAAAAAGTGTGCTAATAAATGTGTTGAGTCTTTATGGATAAGTATACATAACTACTTCGAATTTTTTAAACAAGTGAATAGTCAGGCTTTACTTTTTGATATTAAATCATTTTAGATGATAAACAGTCTTATTAAATAAATAGGATAGAGGTGAAAAGGATGGGCAAAGCAGAAAACACTTGTGCTTGGATAAATATAACAGTGACTTCATGTTAACTTTCTCATTGTTGTCAGTACAGTATAAAACTCAATTTATTACAGAAATTATTAAGCAGGAAATTTAATAGCTGTGACAAAGTTAATAGTCATTAGAACAATTCACCAAATATTACCAATTCTATGTCTTATGGACATGTAGTAGAATCATATTTCTTAATGTTATTGTGATTGTTTAGGCCACTGTGACCACTTGTATGTAATAAGTTGAAAGTAGAGATGAAAATGATAGGACCAGACAGTAGCCCACCAGGCTGAGCACACAAGATGTCATATACAGAGAACCAAGTTCAAGCTCCTGGTTCACACCTGCAGGGGGAAACCTTCACAAGTGTGTGTGTGTGTGTGTGTGTGTGTGGGGGGGATCAGGCTTGAGCTTGTGTCATGTACATGACCCAGCATGCACACTATTCAAATGAGCTATCTTGCCAGTTCTCTGCCCTATTTCTTTCTTTCTTTTAATTTAATTTATTTATAAAATAAATTATTTCTTAACACCCTTTTAGATTTTACTTCATCATTGATCTTGAATTTTTTTTTTCTTTTTTTGCCACCTGAATTACTGATACAGTGACTGCATGCTTCTACCATTCCCAGTGTCAATGTTTTTTTCTTTCTTTTTTATTTGCCAGAACACTACTCAACTCTGGCTTATGGGCGTGCTGGAGATTGAATCTGGGAGTGTGGAGCCTCAGGCATGAAATTCTGTTTGCATAATTAAGATGCTGTCTCTCCCATCCATTGGAAAAGTTTTAAATAATATGTGTGAGATAGAAAGAAATAGGGGGCAGAGAGTAGGTAGCATAATGGTTATGCAAACAGACTCTCATACATGAGGCTTGAAAGTCCCAGGTTCAATCCCCACACCACCATAAGCCAGAGCTGAACGGTGCTCTGGTAAAAAAAAAAAAAAAAAAAAAAGATTTAGGGAGAGATAGAGAGGAGAGACACCTGTAGCACTGATTTACCACTTACGAAGCTGCTCCCTGCAGTTGGGCACTGGGAGCTTGAATCCTGGTCATTGGACATAATAATGTTTGTTGTACTTAGTGAGCATCTATCTTGAATCTTACTGTCTTTCCAGTTGATGGGTGTACATATAACACATAAGTTTAACCAATAACCTTAAGATTTGAACCCTGTTGTCTCTTCCCTCATTCTTTCTATTATCAATTTCTTTTTTCATGAAACAAACATTGAGCCTTTACTGTGAGCAGTTATAATCACCAGGGTAAATTGGAAAGACCAGTTCATAGAATTATATTATAGTTTTATAGATAAAAGCCAATCAAATAATGTGTGGTTCTGATTAGTATTAACTCTGTAATTTAGTTGTAATTCAGGAAAGTTTATACTTCCTTTTTTACTCAGGACTGCTTTGGTGATTCTGGGCCTTTTGTGGTTCCAAATCAGCTTTTGTAACATTTGTTTTATTTGTTTATTTATTTATTTAATTGTCACCAGGGTTATTGCTGGAGCTTATGCCTACATGATGAATCCACTGCTCCTGATAGCATTCCACCCCCCCCCCCTTATTTCCTTTATTTGATAAGACAAGGAGAACTTGAGGGGGTGATTGAGAGGGAGAGACAGAGAAACACTTGTAATATTTGCTTCACTGCCTGTGAATCTTCCATCCTAAAGGTGAGGACTGGGGGCAAACCCTGGGTACTTGTGTATAGTTACATGTGCACTTAGCCAGGTGTGCTACCACCAAGTTCCCTGTTCTACTTCTTTAAAGAAGTTAGTTCAAAGAGAAGTAAGTTGTGCCTATGGAAAAACAAGTACGCTCTTGAAGTGAACTATCTTGCCAGTCTGTCTGAGAAGTTCTTTATCTCTCCATTCAGTCTAAATGAATGTCTAGTGGGATAGGGTATTTTTGTTAGAAGTCTTTCTTTTAAGTATCCTGCCATTCTTTTCTGGTGTTTTGAGTTTACCCAGAAAAGTCAGCTGATAATCTTACAAAGTTTCCCCTACAAGTTACTTTTTGTTTTACTCTAGCTATATGGAGGGTACTTTGTTTTCTTTAGTTATCCTTAGTTTTTGTCATATTTATTATGTAGGTTTATTTGGTTTTGCATTCTGTGTTTTCTGGACCAAACTCTTAATATCCATTAGGACTTATGGGAAAGTTCTCAGCTGCTATCTCATCCAGTATGTGTTCCTCTCTTCTCTTTTCCTCTTCTCCTTCTGGGACACCTATGATACCAACATTTTTCCTTTTAATGCTGTATCATATATTTCTAATGCTATCTTCACTTTTAAAAGAAAACTTTTGCTTTTGTTTTCTTTTGCTTCTTAATAAAAATCTTTCTTTGCAAAACAGATCACCAAAAGAATTAACTATGTATGAGATGAACATTGTTGATTCAGAGATTTGACTTGTTTGAGCCCTAAATATGCTCCCTTCTACCCCAGCCATTTGCCTGATAAGTATAGTTCTTGAAATTAAGTACTATACTTACAGAAACTTATATCTACTAAAGGATATTTAATCTACATTCACCATCATTTTTTATGGCTGGAAATCATGAAGTATGAATATAAAATTAGGGTAGAGCAATACTTACTTTAGTTTATTCTCCTCATGTTGTCTTGTACACAATAGGTCCTTGATACATGCTTGATTAGTATCAATACACATTTAACTAATGACTATTGAAATTATGAAGTTATAAAAACTATACTTAATCTAAAGTTACCTACTTTGTAGTCTAATTATAAAACTAAGCATGCTAAGGGGCTGGTCAATCACACTTCTGGTTGAATGCACATGTTAAATGTTGAGCTAGAATTAAACATTCAGTCCCCACCCCCAGCAAGAAAGCTTCACAAGCACAGTGTCTCTGTCTTTTTATCTGTATTTTCTCCTCTCTCTCAATTTTTCTCCATCCTATTAATAAAATTTAAAATTGGGGGTCGGGTGGTGGCACAGTGGGTTAAGCGCATGTGGCACACAGCTCAAGGACCCATATAAGGATCCAGGTTCCAGCCCCCGGCTCCCCACCTGCAGGGGAGTCGTTTCACAGGTGGTAAAGCAGGTCTGCAGGTGTCTATCTTTCTCTCCCCCTCTCTGTCTTCCCCTCCTCTCTCCATTTCCTTCTGTCCTATCCAACAACGAACAACATCAACAATGGCAATAATAATAACCACAACGAGGCTACACCAACAACGGCAACAAAAGGGGGAAAAATGGCCTCCAGAAGCAGTGGATTCATGGTGCAGGCACTGAGCCCAGCAATAACCCTGGAGGAAAAAAACAATAAATAAAATTTAAAATTTAAATAAAAGTAACTATGCTAAAACAAAGTACCTGGCTTCCTTCTTTCAATTCTATGTTGTCATATCATAGAATTTATTTCTTATTTACTTTTTTTATTGGATAGAGACAGAGAGAAATTGAGAGAGGAAGACAGATAGAGAGGGAGAGAGACAGAGAAACACCTGCAGCCCTGCTTTATCATTCATGAAGTTTTTCTCCTGCAGGTGGAGACCATGGGCTTGAGCCTGCGTCCTTATACACTTGTAATGTGACTGCTTAACCAAGGTGCATGATTACCTGGACCCGAATTTCTTTATTTTTCTGCAAGTCATGTGGTAATGAGTTTGGTATAAAATAGCATGCTGAAAAATATGAATATTTCTTCATCCTGAACTCCCCAAACAAAAATAATCTCCATGAAAACAAATCAAACACCCTAAATAATAAAAAAAATTAACCTGGAATTACATTCCAACATTCACTGAATTTATAATAGGTTTAGTAGTGCCTCTCCCGCTCTAAAAACCATTGCAATTGCTGTTTTTCTCTTAGCCCTTTGGAAAGATACATGTATGTGCTGTGTATGCAAACAAAGTATTTTTAAATGACTGCTCAGGGGACAGGATGAAGCAGTGGGGAAATAAGCAAATGTCTGCCATTCCTCCAAAAGACTGTGTTACAATATTGGCACTTCTATTTTGCTGGAGGAAAATAATCCAATTTCAAGTCTGGCATCAAAATTATGCTCATCACTGACTCACTCACTCACTCACTCCCTCCCTCACTCACTCAATCATTTCCTTATGCAGGTGGCGTGAAATCTTCTGTGATTTCATGCCAAGATCTCCAATAAGGACATTGCATGGCTTTTCTGCTCTGTTTGGTGATAATTTATACTTCTGAAAGAGCTAATGATAGCTTCTGGTGTTGAAACATTAAGACCAAATCATTAAAACTAAAATCAGAACAAATCATAATGAAAGAAAATAGAAATTACCTGTGGGAGTTTCATAAGGAGAGGAAAAATCATTGGGTGCCCAGAAAAATCTGAGTAGCATGCCTTTAATAGGGAACTGGTGAAGCTCTGGGGAACTAGTCATTTCCTCAATATAAATGAGCAGTTCTCATTCACATCATCCTTGATCAATGGCTAGTTCATCTCTCTCTCTCTCTCTCTCTCACACACACACACACACACACACACACACACACACACACACACACTTTCCTTCTCAGAAATGTTACTGTACACTTACAGAATAAGAATATCATGAATACCTTTTACAAAACTACCAACTTGTTTATTTCCCTTTTATTATCTTGTGTGGTCATCTCTAGCTCTCACTACATAAATGCACATATACTTTTGTCCTGAACCATTTGACAGTAAATTGGAAATGTCATGTCCTTTACCATGAACTACTTTCACATTGTAATTCCTTCAAATAAGAAAAGGACATTATTTGACATAATCACAGTGTAATTACCAAATCCAGAAAAAATTAACAGTGATACTATACTTAATCAATGGATCTTACTCACATTTTGCCAGTTGTCTCACTAATGTATTTAAGAGCAAAAGAAAAAAGTTTTCTGCTTTCAGATCCATCCTATGATGACACATTACCTTTATGTTTTATTTATCTATAATTCACTTTAAATTGGAGTAATTCCTCTATCAGTATTCATTTCTCAAGACACTGAGCATTTTGAAGAACCTTTTTATAGACAGTCCCTCAGTTAGGGTCTGTGTGGTCAATTTTTTGTTGTGATTTTCAGTTGAATAGCAGAGAAGTGATGCTGTATTTTCCTTTTTAATTGCCATTGTTGATGTTGTTCGTTGTTCATTGTTGGATAGGACAGAAGGAAATGGAGAGAGGAGGGGAAGACAGAGAGGGGGAGAGAAAGATAGACACCTGCAGACCTGCTTTACCGCCTGTGAAACGACTCCCCTGCAGGTGGGGAGCCGGGGGCTGGAACCTGGATCCTTACGTGGGTCCTTGAGCTGTGTGCCACATGCGCTTAACCCACTGTACTACATCAAGGACATATGAGTTATTGGTTAGTTCCAATACTGGAGATGAATATATATATATACACACATATATGTATATATATATATATATATATATATTTTTTTTTTTTTTAAGAGCGAGAAGGCAATGCAACTACTTGTGGTGTTCAACCTATTTTTTTCTTTTTCACTTTATGGAGGTCTAGTGTCAAACCCAGGACCTCAAGCAAAGGAAACATGAACTCCTCAGCCACTGGAATAGAATTACAAAGTCCAAACTTCTATTCTGTAATGAGAGATAAAATGATAATGTCTGATGCATTTTCACTCCCTAATGGAAGGGACCTTGAACTGTTAATTTTTCCAGTTGTTTTTACCCTAGGTACCATCTCTCTCTTTCATGTCCCTGATCCATTCTCTGACTCAGGCTCCTGGGAACTGTATTGCCTGGGCTGTCCTTTTGCTCTTGTTTCTTAAAAGAGGCAGCTAATGAGAAATACTTGGAGGAGTTCAAAGTGTGGATGGAAGGAGAAGTCAGGGAATTCATTACCCAGGGACCCTCAAAACTTTCCTTTAGCCCAGCATCTCTTACATTAGTTACATCTCTTCAAGACCACAGTTTCCACCTCTCCCTCTCCTGTCAGTCTCATGCTGATAGAAGCTCCCTGCTGTGGTGAGTCTGGTGTCTCAACTAATCTTTATGGCTCACTTAATTGACCACATCTCTAAAGACATTATAGGTTTTTTTTTTTTTTAAATTTTATTAATAAAAAGGAAACACTGAAAAAAACCATAGGATAAGAGTGGTACTACTGTACACAATTCCCACCACCAGAACTCCGTATCCCATCCCTTCCCCTGATAGTTTTCCTATTCTTTATCCCTCTGGGTGTATGGACCCAGGGTCATTATGGGGTGCAGAAGGTGGAAGATCTGGCTTCTGTAATTGCTTCCCCTCTGAACATGGGCACTGTCAGGTGGAATCATACTCACAGCCTGTCTCTCTCTTTCCCTAGTGGGGCGGGGTCCTAGGGAAGTGGGGCTCCAGGACACATTGGTGGGATCATCTGCCCAGGGAAGTCTGGATGGCATCATGTTAGCATCTGGAACCTAGTGACTGAAAAAAGAGTTAACATACAAAGCCAAACAAATTGTTGACTAATCATGAACCTAAAGGCTGGAATAGTTCAGATGAAGATTTGGGGGGGTCTCCATTTTGTAGATAGTTAGTAGTCCTATTTTAGTTATATTCCAAAGGACCCATGACTATAATAGTTTTTTTTTCCTGAGCCTAACATCTGATATGCAGGTGGATCCAAATTATTTTCTGGGGAGATAATGTCTTGGTTGGGAAAAGGGCTAGAAAGCTGGATCAGAGAAGAGAGTAGCTCCCAAATATGTGAAAGGGGCATAAATATTGTTAACTGTAAACCCTACTTATTTGATCTGATTTGGGATCCATATTCATCTTTGGAGCCTATGTAACCTCTGTATCCCTGTTGATCTGAGCTCACATTCTGAGATCATGAGTAGGAACGTTCCAAGCTGCCCCAATTTTAGGACCCATCTTCCTCAGGTGGAAGATAGAGTATGTTGTCCAGCCTCCCTTCGGAGGATGGAACATTCTCTACCATTGATAACCCACATTGAGGACAAGGTCCTATGGAGGCCTATTGTATTTTTCCTGATAGAGATGACTGGTAATAATGGAGAGAAGGAAATGTTTGAGGTCTAAGCCCATCATGTCACTTTGGGAATCTCAGGATTCCTTGACTAAGGGAGTTGGTGGGGTGGCCTGATAATGACTAAAAAGTCATAGTTAAAGTATGCCTATCTCTTGCTCTTATTCAGCTTTTGTAGTCCTTAACTTTGATAAAGTTAGCTTTGGAGTGAGTGAGGAAAGTATAATAGGAAGTGAAGAGGGTATCTAAGTCTAAGTAGACACTATTTCATTTTGAACTTTATGGTGTCTTCTTAGGTCTTTCTACTTGCTTGCTGACTAACTGCAGACTATTGTGTACTTTTGCTTTCAGGTGTATATTTTGCCTTAATTTATGGATACATGTGAACATATGCCCTAACTCATAGGACCTGGTCTATATCTAGGTTTGGGGACTTTGTTAGGAAGTGAACCACCTGCAATGGAATTAGAGAATCCTATGAGATAGGAAAGGTCTCACCTGAGTAATGAGGCTGAAGGATTGAGGCTCCACGCCTGACGTCTCTGGACAGAATCTGAAGTGCAGCATGCCGAGGTGGTACTTGCGTTGATTAGGTTGGGATCAGCAGATGCATTGTCAGTTGGTATGAATTGAAAGAAGCATGCAGGAAAGTAAGCCCCCCCCTAGAGGCTATAGGACTGGGGGAAATATAGGCTCTATAGAGGAAGTGGGAGGTTCCTGCTGTCTTTGGGTTTAAGAAGGCAATAAATAGTTATTGCTATAAACAAATTATCTGACAATTCGGTTAACTTTGAAAAATCCCTTTGTGAGGATTTGCTGTATCATTCACAACATCATTATAATTTATGTCCTTTGGCATTAATTGTATATAGCTGTGTCTTATAGAGTAACTTCACTGGTTGCTTCTGTTCTTCCTGGTCTAAGCTTTTGAGAGAGTCGACATATCAAAGACTCAGTCTATGGTCTGTGCATTAAAAAGCTTGAGACATTCAATAAATTTTTCCCCTCTCATATTAATTAGTGATTTATCTGACTACAAGTTAATAGGAGTGTACATAAACACCCTTCCCACCACCAAAAGACTGTGTCTCATCCCATCCTCCCTGCTACCCGCCCCACCCCCCCACCCCGCCCTGTGAAGCTGAACATCCACCCTCACCCTCACCCCAGGGTTTTTACTTTGGTGCCCTACTCCAAATTCAGCTAAATCCTGCTTTGAGTTTCCCTTTCTGTTCTTCTTTCTCAACTTCTTGTGATGAGTGGGATACTCATCTTTATCTTTCTGACTTAGCTCACTTAACATAATTCCTTCTAGCTTCATTCAGGATGGGTCAGAGAAGGTGGGTTCAGTGTTCTTAATAGCTGCGTAGTATTCCGTTGTGTATATATACCACAGCTTTCTCAGCCACTCATCTGTTGTTGGGCACCTGGGTTCCTTCCAGGTTTTAGCTATTACGAATTGTGCTACTATGAACATAGGTGTGCACATATCTTTTTGGTTGGGTGTTATGAAGTCCTTGGGGTATATCCCTAGGAGAGGAATTACTGGGCCATATGGAAGGTTCATGTCTCCCAGCATCTTTTACTTTGGTGCAATACACCAACTCCAGTCCAGTTTCTGCTTAGTGTTTTTTCTTCTGATCTTAATTTTTCTCATTCTGCCTGTGAATGAGATCATTCCATATTCATCCTTCTGTTTCTGGCTTATTTCACTTAACATCCTTCTCCAATTCTTTTTTAAATATTTATTTATTCCCTTTTGTTGCCCTTGTTTTATTGTTATAGTTATTGTTGTTGTTGTTATTGATGCCGTTGTTGTTGGATAGGACAGAGAGAAATGGAGAAAAGAGGGGAAGACAGAGGGGGAGAGAAAGAGACACCTGCAGACCTGCTTCACAGCCTGGGAAGCAACTCCCCTGTAGGTGGGGAGCTGGGGGCTCGAGCCTGGATCCTTAAGCTGGTCCTTGTGTGTTGTGCCACTTGAGCTTAACCTGCTGCGCTACTGCCTGACTCCCCCTACTCCAATGCTTATTGTGTTAGCTGTCACTATTTGTGGTATCCCTAGAGGATGTAGGTAGAGAAAGAGTTAATATTTAGAAAAATGTGGACAGAAAAATTCAGGATTTTAAAAAATTTATTTATTGGAGAACTAGTGGCTTACAGCCAACAGTTAAATACAATTGTTTGTGCATATTAACATTTTCACATAACAATACAACTCCCACTAGGTCCTCCTCTGCTGTCATGTTCCAGGACCTGAACCCTCCCTCCCACCCCAGAGTCTTTTACTTTGGTGCAGTACACCAACTCCAGCCCAAGTTCAAAAGCCCAGTTGTTGATCATTTGCTACATGTGAGGCAGCAAATGGAGTCAAAAGAATTTCAAGCTACATTTCTAGCTCTTCAGCATACTTGGAATGTAATTGAAGAGGCAGCTGGTATGTGATAGAGCAGCGCACGAGAGAGCTCCTAGAAGACTGGAGTGATGAGGACATTTTCTTGACTAAGGCAGAGGAAGAGAAAGAATGAAAGTGGACAGTCTCTCCTGCTGACAAGGCATATTACACAGCTCATGGCACTCTTTTTTTCTTTTCTCACAGTGAGCTTATTTTTGTTGGTGAGGACAAAAAGTGTGGCTTGGAGGGTGCAAACAACTGAAGTAGTATAGCTTGTGTATGTGCTGGAATTAAAGTCTTTTTTTCCTCTCTGAAATCTAAAGCTTATGCTCCTTCATTTATTAATAAAAAAAAAAGCAAGAAAAAGTAAGTAGGAGAGTTTCATAAAGAAGAGATGGTTGGGGATATTAAGGAAGCTGCAACGCTCATGATATTTGGAATCATTCATTGCTGTGGAAAAATTAGAAGAGTGTAGAGGAGGCTACAGAATTTGCACAGCTCAGCCTCTGGTTTTGGAAATAGGGAGTGTTGTTGCCTGTGTTCATCCAGTAATGGTGCAGGTGAAAGGCTAAGGAAAAATGAGCATTATCTATTGACAGCCATGGGATTGTCCAGACAACTTACTAAAGGTTGGTTAAAATACTTGAATATAACAAACAATCTGCCTTTTTTGTTGCCGTCCAACTAGAAAACAATGATATTCAGACAGAAAATTAAGTTAATAGCAAGTAGATTAAAATTTAGTTTTTGGTGTATTGCCCCAAAGTAAAAGACTCTGGGGGTAGGAGGAAGGGTTCATGTCCTGGATCATGATGGCAGAGGACCTAGTGAGGGTTGAATTGTTATGTAGAAAACTGGGAAATGTTATACATGTACAAACTATTGTATTTTACTGTTAGCTGTAAACCATTAATCCCTAATAAATAAAAGTTAGTGTAAGAGGTTATACAGTATAATTACATATTTAAATATATAAACTGCATACATGTTTCTTTTAATATTTATTTATTTATTCCCTTTTGTTGCCCTTGTTGGTTTTTTATTGTTGTTGTTATTCATGCTGTTGTTATTGGATAGGACAGAGAGAAATGGAGAGAGGAGGGGAAGATAGATAGGGGAAGAGAATGATAGACAACTGCAGACCTGCTTCACCGCCTGTGAAGCGACTCTCCTGCAGGTGGGGATCCAGGGGCTTGAACCGGGATCCTTAGGCTGGTCCTTGCACTTTGTGCCACATGTACTTAACTTGCTGCAGTACCGCCCGGCTCCCTTGCATACGTGTTTTTTTTTTAATTTTTTTAAATATTTATTTATTTTCCCTTTTGTTGCCCTTGTTGTTTAACGTTGTTGTGGTTACTATTGTTGTCGCTATTGTTGGATAGGACAGAGAGAAATGGAGAGAGGAGGGGAAGACAGAGAGGGGGAGAGAAAGACAGACACCTGCAGACCTGCTTCACTACCTGTGAAGCGACTCCCCTGCAGGTGAGGAGCCGGGGGCTCGAACCGGGATCCTTAAGCTTTGTGCCACATGTGCTTAACCTGCTGCGCCACTGCCCTACTCCCACATACATATTTCTTATGGCACCTTTCTTCCAAAGAATTAAAGACTGGTAACCAAATTCACTCAGATGTGGAATATAGGGAATTGAAAACTGAAAATTCCCAACCTGTCTCTATGACCTTGGGAGAACTATGTTGTTGATCCTTATAGGGGTAAAGACACAGAACGTTGGTGGTGAGAGTTGTATGGTACTATATTCCTATAATTTGTAATCTTGTAAATCACCAATAAATATAAAAATTAAATTTAATTGAAATTTAAATAAAATTGAAAGAAAGTTTGTTCATCAAGTACATGTGAAATGGTTCTAAGTGGCAGACCAAGTAACTTGTCTTAGCATTAACATAACTTAAACAAATAGAGACATGCCATTTTACAACTCAGTATACTTACAATAACACTATTCAATTCCTTCCTCACAGTGATTTTTGTAGGATGAGTGCTGTTAATTTTATTACCACTTTATAGTTGTCCAGTTCTGAGTTGATACTTCTCATTAGATAGAATAAATCTCTCATGCTTTATGTTAGAGTGTGTGCCTTCTTCCAGATTTCATTTTCTTTCCTCCAAGTCACTTTCTAAAACCTACATTGCCATCTTAATTTCAGCTCTTTGTCTTTAACTGCTGAGGAGTTCATTGATATTTAAGACAACAGCTTGTAATAATTTAGAACATTAACTTGCTTAAGGGGGCTCTCAGCTCTAAAGAAGCTCTAATACTAAAATCACAGGTGATTTTGTATGACTCTCTGAGGTAATATACCACCTATAAGCATAGCCATTAGAAGTGTAGAGAACATAGTGTATTCATACCATGAGGAAGAGGAAACAGAGAAGTGCTTTGAAGTGATTTATGTCTTTTCAGACACCTCTTTGCTTTTCTGTGAGGGTGTGGTCAATTCAGAGGGGTGATCCCTTTGAAGTCTCTAAGCCTGACTGTGTAACAGGCCTGACCTTAGGAGCACAGAGTCCTTTTTTTTTTTTTTTCCTTTTCAAAGGATTTTATTGACATCACTGGACATTCATCTATCTGAGCAGACTTTTTTTTTTTTAGATAGAGGGAGAAAGAGACAGAAATAGAGAAACAGGAAGATAGCAAGACACCAAAGTACCACAGCTTCCTCCTTTGTGATAAGCGCTAGCCTTTAACCCAGGGCACATCTAAAAAATATGGTGGGCTATCTACATGTGCTATCTTTTAAATTTTTTCTTTATTTATAAAAAGGAAACATTGACAAAACCATAGGATAAGAGGGTTACAACTTCACACAATTCCTACCACTAGACCGCCATATCCCATCTCCTCCCCTGATAGCTTTCCTGTTCTTTAACCCTATGGGAGTATGGGCCCAAGGTCATTGTGGGATGCAGAAGGTTGAAGGTCTGGCTTCTGTAATTGCTTCCTCGCTGAACATGGGCATTGACAGGTCGATCCATACTCCCATCCTGTCTCTCTCTCTCTCTAGTGGGGAAGGGCTCTGGGGAGGCAGAGCCCGAAGGCACATTGGTGTGGTTGTCTGTCCAGGGAAGTCTGGTCGGCATCATGTTAGCATCTGGAACCTGGTGGTTGGCAAGAGAGTTAACATACAAAGTCAAACAAATTGTTAATCAGTCATGTACCTAAAGGCTGGAATACTGCAGATGAAGTGTTTATATTCTTAAGGAAGCAACAGGAAAGGTGATGCATGGACAGCCATGCATCTGACCGTTAAAATGAAGAGCAGTTACCCTATTTACTGATCCCAGAGAGTAATCATAAATGAAAACTTGTTAGGACAGCTCCAAAATCCTGCTGACATCTGGCTCTCCTTCAAAGCTGTCACAAGGAAGAAAAAAATGTGATTATTGTGAAACACGCCCTTTGTAATATGCAGCTGCTCTCTTGGTTACAGCTGTGATTTCTCCTAGACTAGGTACATAGTGTTGATTTATTGAATTTGCATAAAGTTCCTGGGATGAGCAGATTTTTAAAAAAAAACAGAGGTGTTCTTGGTTTTTTTTTTTTTTCTTTTTCTTTGTATTCTAGAAAACAGTACCCAAAGGTCTTAGGAATAATGGTGTAATTCTCCTTTGCAGTCCTTGCCAGACGCAAACAAAGGATGGCAATCATGGCTGGTGTCTGTCCTTAACTCCCAAGTGCCTCAAGCCACAAGTCTCTCTTCAACATTGCAAGTGAACAAAACACCACTTGTATGGATGAAAAACAGGGCACGACAAAAAGAAAATCTATGTTGTGCATGGGGCGAGTGGGAAGACTGATTATCAGTGAATATGCATCCTAGACAATTTCTTCCTACTCATAAAACAAACCGAATCTGAGTATTTAAAACTGATAACATTCCAGAAGATCTGAACCATATGATTCTTGTACTTTGAGACCAAGGTATTGACAAGTAACTCTTTCCACACATAAGAAAGTGAGGTGCTTATCTTTCAATCAGCTGTAAAAAAAAAACAACAACATTAAAATCTACCTACAGAGATTTTTCAGATGCTGTTAATATGATGTTTCTTTTCCCTTACTTGAAATGAGGCTAAATTCTAAAAATAGATTTCACTATTTACTGCTGAGATATTAGTATGCTCTACTTTCATCCTTCATTCTTATGCAGTGAGTGAATATATAGTGTTCCCATTTTATGTGTGTGGGACCAGTTAATTGTTTACAGTACTGTTGTTAACATGTGGGTACAGTTTCTTTTATTTTTTTTTTATGGATGAAGTTTCTCATCTCCCCATGGTAGGTGTCTTCAGAACACTATCATCCCCAATTTCAGGCTTGTTTCATCATCATTCATCAAGGTCCCAAGGTCCTCTTTACTCCCTCCCATTCTCTTCTTTTCCAGAGTCTTTTGCTGTAGTGTAGTACACTCCACCCAATCCAAGTTTCATTTTGTGTTTTCCTTTTCTGTCTTTGTTTCTTAAGTTCTACCTATAATGCAATCATCTAGTATTTGTCTTTTTTCCCCAGCATCTCTCTTAAAATTATGCCTTCCAGCTCCATTCAAGTTGAAGCAAAGATGACTTCATCTTTCTTTTCACAGTTGAATAGTGTTCCATTGTGTGCATATATACCATAATCAATACATTCTGTTTTGTATAAATACCATATTTTAGCCATTCATCTGTCATTGGGCATCTGAGTTGCTTCAAAGTTTAGGCTACTACAAATTGTGCTGCTATGAATATATGTGATATGAATATATATATATACATATATATATATATATATATATATACATATATATATGTCAAACCTCTTCTGATAAATGTGTTTATTTCCTTTGGATAAATTCTGAGGAGAGAAATTGCTATGTTATAGGGTAGATCCATTTCTGGTGTTTCTGAGAAGTCTATAGACTGTTGTCCATAGAGGTTGGAGCAATTTACATTCTCATTAGCAGTGTAGAAGGGTTCCTCACTCCCCCCACATCCTTTATTTATTTATTTATTTTTAACTTTAGAGCTTTATTGAGTAGGTCTGTGTCAGTTTCAGTTCTCTATTTTCCACAGGAGTGAAACCATTCTGGCTTATTAGTGGTTTATCCTCCTTGTATTGCTATAAACTTCCCTCTCAAGACTGCTTTTTCTGTGTCTCATAGAGTCTGATAGCTGGGTTTAAAAAAAAAAACTTTATTTATTATTGAATAGAGGCAGAGAGAAATTGAGAGGGGAACATGAGATAGAGAAAGAGGTAGGAAAGAGACAGATACACTTGCAGCCCTACTTTACCACTCGTGAAGCTTCCCCTCTGTAGGTGGGGACCATGTGCTTGAACCTGTGTTCTTGCATGCTGTAATGTGTGTACTTAACCAGGTGTGCCACCACCTGGTCCCCTATAGCAGGTTTCTTCGTTATATCAAGGAAATACTTAATTTTTTTTTCAGTGATCCATGTGTTATTCAGAAACATTATTTAGTCTCCAGACTTTGGTGGAGTTTTCTTTTCTTTTTGAAGTTGAAGTGTGGAAAGCTTTAATTTTTTTTAAAAATTTCTTTATTGGGAGATTAATGGTTTACAGTTGAATAGTAAAATACAATAGCTGTAAATGCATAACATTTCCCAGTTTTCCACATAACAATACAACCCCACTAGGTCCTCCTCTGTCTTCCAGGACCTGAACCATACCCACCCCCCATAGTCTTTTACTTTGGTGCAATACACCGACTCCAGTCCAAGTCTGCTTAGTGTTTTCCCTTCTGATCTTGTTTTTCAGTTTCTGTCTATTAGTTAGGTTATCCCATATTCATCCTTCTGTTTCTGGCTTATCTCACTTAGCATGATTCCTTTAAGCTCCATCCAAGATGGGCTGAAAAAGGTGAAATCACCATTTTTAATAGCTGAGTAGTATTCCATTGTGTATATATACCACAACTTGCTCAGCCACTCATCTGTTGTTGAACACCTGGGTTGCTTCCAGGTTTTGGCTATTACAAATTGTGCTGCTAAGAACTTATGTGTACACAGATCTTTTTGGATGGGTGTGTTGGGTTCCTTAGGATATATCCCCAGGAGAGGAATTGCAGGATCATGGGGTAGGTCCATTCCTAGCCTTCTGAATTCTCTAGACTGCTCTCCACAGGGGCTGGACCAATTTATATTCCCACCAGCATTGCAGGAGGGTTCCTTTGTCCCCACAACCTCTCCAGCATTTGCTGCTGCTATCTTTTCTGATGTATGACATTCTCATAGGAGTGAAGTGGTATCTCATTGTTGTCTTTATTTCCATTTTTCTGACAATTAGTGACTTGGAGCATTTTTTCATATGTTTGTTAGCCTTTTGGATCTCTTCTATGGAGACTATTCTGTTCATATCCTTTCCCCATTTTTGGATAGGGTCATTTGTTTTCTTGTTGTAGAGTTTGGCAAGCTCTTTATATATTTTGGTTATCAGCTTCTTGTATGATAGAATGTGTGTAAAGATCTTCTGCCACTCTGTGGGAGGTCTCTTTGTTTGGTTGGTAGTTCCTTTTGCTGTACAAAGGCTTTTAAATTTGATGTAGTCTCACTGGTTTATTTTTGTTTTAGTCTTCTTTGTAATAGGATTCATATAATTGAAGATGCCTTTAAAATTTATACAGAAAAGAGTTCTGCCAATATTTTCCTCTAAGTATCTGATAGTTTCTGGTCTAACATCCAAGTCTTTGATCCACTTGGAATTTACTTTTGTGTTATGTGAAATATAGTGGTTCAGTTTCATTCTTCTGCATGTTTCAACCCATTTTTTCCAACACCATTTGTTGAAGCTACTCTGCCTTCCCCATTTAATAGTCTGGGTACCTTTGTCAAAGATTAGATGTCCACAGGTGTAAGGACAGAATTTCTTTTCTTTTTGTGGTTGATTTCTAGCTTCATACCATCAGGATCTGAGAAGATGTACTTTATAACTTTAATATTCACATATTTATTTAGGCTGTCTTTGTGACTCATCATTTGGTCAATCCTTATAAATCATCTGTACTTGAGAAGAATGTGTATTCATTTTTGGGGGGGAGATGGAAGGTTCTCTATGTATCTGCTAGATCCATTTTTGTCTATGGTTTCATTTAAAATCACAATTTTCCTGTTGATGTTTTTTGTCCAAAGGATTGGTGTCTTGCTATGAATGGTATGTTAAGATCTACTATTATTGTGTTTCTGTCAAAGTTTCCCTTAAGTTCAGTGAATACTTGTTGTATATATTTAGGCGCACTTAAATTTGGAGCATATATATATATATATATATATATATATATATATATATATAATAATTATGTCTTCTTTTTGGAGTGACTCTCTGACCATTATGTAGTGTTCCTTTTTACCTCTACTTACTCTCTTTACCTGAAAGTGTATTTTATCTGAGAACAGAATTTCTGTTCCTGTTCTTTTTTCCTGCATTATTGGCTTGGAACATCTTGTTCCATCCTCTTACATTAAACTTCTGTTTATCTTTTTTATTTTTTTAAAATGTGTGTTTCCTGGAGATATAAAATAGATGGATTGTATTCTTTAATTCATTTATCTGCTCAGTCTTATGACAGGTAAATTTAGGCCATTCACATTTAGGGTGGTTATTGATACATATGATTTACTTACATCCATTCTGATTTTTGTTTTAAGTTGTTTGATTCTTTTCTCATTTGCTTCTATCTGTCATTTTGTGTGGATGAGTTTCTATGGTGATTTCCTTACTAATTTTGCTTGTACTTTCAGTTGCTTTTTGTTCCTTGTTTTGTATTGTGGTTACCACAAGTATAACAGCTAATATATTGTATTTGTAAAAGATTTTTTTTAGACATTTTTTTTATATTTATTTATTTATTTATTCCCTTTTGTTGTCCTTGTAGTTTTATTGTTGTAGTTATTATTGTTGTTGTCGTTGTTGGATAGCACAGAGAGAAATGGAGAGAGGAGGGGAAGACAGAGAGGAGGAGAGAAAGACAGACACCTGCAGACCTGCTTCACCGCCTGTGAAGCGACTCCCCTGTAGGTGGGGAGCCGGGGTTCGAACCAGGATCCTTATGCCGGTCCTTGTGCTTTGCGCCACCTGCGCTTAACCTGCTGCGCTACAGCCCGACTCCCATTTGTAAAAGATTTTAAGTCTTGGACTAATATTTGGTAGTACTGTTCTGTCCATTAGTTTCATTCCCTTTCCTATTTTGTTGTTTCTTCTTATTTTTTAATTTAATTTAATTTATTTATTTCCTTTTGTCACCCTTGTTGTTTTATTGTCGTAGTTATTATTGTTGTCGTCATTGCTGGATAGGACAGAGAGAAATGGAGAGAGGAGGGGAAGACAGAGAGGGGAAGAGAAAGATAGACACCTGCAGACCTGCTTCATCACCTGTGAAGTGACTCCCCTGCAGGTGGAGAGCCAGGGGCTCGAACCAGAATTCTTAATGCTGGTCCTTGTGCTTTGCACCACCTGCGCTTAACCCGCTGCACTACCTCCCAACTCCCTGTTTCTTCTTATTTCTTTTGTGTTCTTAGTTCTGTTCTACTGCTGTTCACCTCACTTAGAACATGTAATTCTTAGTTTCTTCTTTTTCCATGGGACTCCTTTCAGCAATTCCAGAAAAATGGAGTTGGTGATGGCAAATTCTTTTAGCTTTAGAATATTTTAAAATACTTTTATTTCTTCCTCACATTTGAAGGACAAATTTGCACAATAGAGTATGTGTGGCTGGTAGTTTTTATTTTTTTTGTATTTTAAATATGGATTCCACTCTCTCCTTGCCTCTAGGATTTCACAAAACATAGTTACCTTCTGTATTTCTTCCTTAGTTTGGGGGTGAGGTGGGGTGGATACCAGTCTGTTCAGGCAAGTCTCCTGCTACTGTGGTATGACCACACCACCAGGTCAGGAGACTCTCACCCTCAAGGCCATGGGTCAAAATGCAGAGGTTACCCCCTCTCACAGTCAGCATCCTGAACACTCTTGACTGTTGTTGCCCAAAGGCAAAATGGTGTTATTTGTTGCCAAAGCTCCCAACCTCTGGGAGCTTGACTTCAATTTTGTGCCCTCTCTTACCCCATCTTTGCACACCAGCACCCACCTGAGAACTGGATGTCCCAGCTGCAGTTTAGTGAGGTTTGTGGAATCAGTGGTTGTCAATATTTGTTATTTTATGGGAAGAGTTTTTGCTGTTCAATGTTAGTCTTTAGCCATGTATCCTAGAAGTCCCGGATATCCTTTCCAACATTTGTTATTTCAGTCCTTTCTAATTTATGGCATTCTCATGGGTAGAAAATGCTATCACATTTCTGTCTTTCTATGATAATTAGATTGAGCATTTTTTTTCAAATGGCCCTTTGGATCTCTTCATCAGTAAAGATTCTGACCATGTCCTCATCCCCTTCCTTCCTTCCTTCCTTCCTTCCTTCCTTCCTTCCTTCCTTCCTTCCTTCCTTTCTCTTCTCGTCTCTCTTCTTACCTCCTTCTTCCCCTCCCACTCCCCCCCCTTCCTCCTTCTTCTTACCAAAAACTTCTTACCAAAACACTACTCAGCTCTGGCTTATAGTGTTGTGGGGGATTGAACCTTAGACTTTAGAGTCTCAGATGTAAGAGTCACTTTGCACAGCCATTATGCTATCTTCCCCTACCCCTGCCACTCATCTAGGTTTTTTAAAAAATTGTTTTTGGTACTATCTTTATTTATTTATTGGATAGAAACAGCAAGAAATCAAGAGGGATGCAGGTGATAGAGAGGAGAGAGAGAGAGAGAGAGAGAGACCTGCAACACAGCTTTACCACATGCAAAGCTTTCCTCCTGCAGGTGGGGACAGGCGGCTCCAGCTCAAGTCTTTGCGTATTGTTTTGTTTTCTTTACTAAATGGAAACATTGACAAAACCATAGAATAAGAGGGATACAACTCCACACAGTTCCCACCACCAGAACTCCGTATCCCATCCCCTCCCCTCATAGCTTTCCTATTATTTAACCCTCTGGGAGCATGGACCCAAGGTCATTGTGGTCATCTAGTTTTCTAATGGGGTTAATTAGCTTTTGTTGTTGTTGTTGCTGAGTTTAGTAAGCTCTTTATGAAATACATTCTTCTAATACTGGTCAACCGTATCTCATTTCTAGCCTGTTTTTTTTGCATTCCCAGTCCATGTTTCTATAGTATTCTATAGTATAGTATTCTATAGTATAGTATAGTATTCTATAGTATTCTATAGTAACTGTATTCAGCAGTTATTCAGAAACTTCTGTGTTCCAAGTTCAAGCTGTATAGTTTTAGTTCCTCCCTTCCTGTTACTGTGAACATATAAAGAACAATAATAAGTAAAGAAAAACTAATTTAATTTAAACCACACACTGAGGCAGTGCTGCTTATAGCTTTGCTGTCTGGAGGTTTGGTAAATTTGATTTAGATACTCTTTTACAAACTGTACTTCACATCTTCACCTTAAAAAAAAGGCAAAATGCTGTTTTCTGTCTTTTTTAAAAAATTACTTGTCAAGCATAATTTCTTCTCTCTTAACCTAGAACTGATTATAACAAGAGAAGTCTAAGTACAATGACTGAGCCAGTTATGATTTACTAGTGAAATGAAATGACTAAAATCAATGAGATGCTGCCATCACCCAAACCTTAGAATAAAAATATTAGTGGGACAATTGTTTTCTCCTTCAGAGAGTTGTATGGCTATAGAAGTTTTATTTTGTCTGAGGCTTCCAGTTCCACTCTGAAGAAAAGTTCCATGCCTTGTGGTATAGGAGATTGACAGTTTGGTGGAGAATGGCATTTATTTTTTATCTTGGACAACTATGAAAATGTATGAGTGATAGCAACAGCCCTACAAATCAACTTTTTTTCCAGTAAAATTATATTGGAGTTGGAAACAAAAATGAACAAATCTCATCTATCTATAAGCAAGGTTGTGAATCACAGAGTCCAGAGAAGCATAATTACCTATAGTGAAGGGGAGAAGATGTAGGTGTCAAATAAGACCACAGAAGAACCTGGTTCTCCCTCTCAGCTCAGCCCTACCTGTCCTGCCTGTGACTCTCCATGGCATATCCAGATTCTTAGAATGGGCTTATTTCAGTCTTATTATTCAGAATGTGTGCTTCCACTGAAACACTGCAGGAATAGTGGAATACAAATACAAAAAGGAAAAGTAGACACCAAGAACCATCAAATACAGTCTCCAGTGGAGACAGACGCTGTAATATTACTATCTCTGTAATTTCCTCTTGCTGTTTTTAGGACCGAGTGACATGGACAAATATTTAAATATCCTTTTGATTCTATCTGTTGCTCACTTTGAGGAGTTTCTGTGTTCATTCCCCTCTCCAACCCCTTCTACCGGAGATAGATAGTTCTGGTTTGGGATCTCTCTCCGTATCAGATCATTCTTGCTCCTCATTGAGAAGATGAATTTTTCTGTATGCTTTTAGTCATCTACTCTTGAGGGGTAGGGGGAAAAATATAATAGGAAGCATTAGAAATTAATCACACACAATGATGGGTTAAGTTATGATGGAATAAAACAAGGCTATTTGTTCACTGACATTCCAACTTAACTAGTTCATGTTCAAGTTCTGACTTACCAGTAGTCTTTTGAGCCAATCCTGTACACAAATGCCACTGACCCTTTTGAATTCACCTTAGATCTTTGCCCTTCATGAAGCCTTCTGAATCATATTTTTGGATTCACTATTGCACAGACTCCATATATGTTTCTCACCTTTTATCTAAGTCATTGGAGGGGCTGTGGTAGTGCATCTGGTAGAACTCACACATTATCATGCACAATCAAGCCCCTCTCCCCATTTGCAGAAGGGAAATTTCATGAGATATCATGCAGGACTTCAGATGTATCTCTCTCTATCTCTCCCTTTCTATCTTCCTCTTCTCTATCAACTTCTCTTTGTCTCTATCAAAAAGAATGAAAGAAGGAAAAATGGTTGTCAATAATGCAGGTACCAAGTCCTAGTGACAACCCTGAGGGCTATTAAAAAATCAGCAAACCTATATTCCTTTCATAGTCATCTTAGTATACAGACATTTCACTTCTGCCATAATTACCCATTCATATGAAAGGCCAAAATGGGTGATTATTATTTTTTTTTCACCAGGGCTATGGCTGGGGCTTGGTGCTTAAATGATAAATGCACTACTCCTGGCAACCACTGATTTTTCTTTCTCTTTTTCTATCTTTTTTTTTTTTATATAGAGAAAGAAATTGAGAGAGAGGGAGAGATAATAGAGAGAAAAGCTTCCCCACTGTAGGTGGGGAGCAGGGCTTGAACCCACAGTCCTTATACATAGTAATGTATACATTCATTACCCAGTCCCTAGGATATGATATAATCCCCAAGATTCCCAGATGAAATGATATGAGAGACATAAACCCCTATTTACATTGCTTTGTTTTGATTTCTTCCTTTTTCCTCCAGGGCTTCACCGGGACTTAAGTTTGCTTGATTTCCACTGCTCTGGTGGATTTTTTTTTCATTTCTTTTTTATTTTATTTTATTTTTTATTTAAGAAAGGATTAACTAACAAAACCATAGGGTAGGAGGGGTACAATTCCACACAATTCCCACCATCAAATCTCCATTTCCCACCGCCTCCCCTGATAGCTTTCCCATTCTCTATCCCTCTTGGAGCATGGACCCAGGGTCATTGTGGGTTGCAGAAGGTAGAAGGTCTGGCTTCTGTAATTGCTTCCCCATTGAACATGGGCGTTGACCGGTCGGTCCATACTCCTAGTCTGCCTCTCTCTTTCCCTAGTAAGATGGGTCTCTGGGGAAGCGGAGCTCCAGGACATATTGGTGGGGTCTTCAGTCCAGGGAAGCCTGGCCGGCATCCTGATGACATCTGGAACCTGGTGACTGAAAAGAGAGTTAACATACGAAGCCAAACAAATTGTTGAGCAATCATGGACCCAAAGCTTGGAATAGAGGAGAGGAAGTGTTAGGGGGGTACTCACTGCAAACTCTAGTGCACTTCTGCTTTCAGGTATATATTTTGCAGTAGTTTATGGATACATGTGAACATATGCTCTCTCTCACAGAAACTGGTGTGTATCTAGGTTTTGGGACTTTGTTAGAAAGTGAACCACCTGAGATGAAATTAGAGTATACTATGAAAGGAAAGGTCTCACCCGAGTAATGAAGTTGAAGGGTTGTCGTTCCACACGTGAAGTCTCTGGACACAGTCTGAAGTGAAGCATGTTGAGGTGGCAATTGTTGTGTTGGTTAGGTTGTGATCGGCAGATGCAATATTATTTGATATGGATTGGGAGAGGCATACAGGAAAGTGGGCCCTATCCAAAGGTTCCAGGACTGGGGGAAGTAGAGGCTCCATAGTGGAGATGTGAGGTTCCTGCTGTCTTAGGGTTCAAAAAGACAATCGATAGTTAATGTTATCATCACATTAATTGGTAATTGGGTTAACTTTGCTAAGTCCTTTTGTTAGGGTTTGCTGTACAGTACCCAGTATCTTGTATATAGCTGTACTATTGGTTGCTTCTGTTCTACTTGGTCTAGGCTTTTGAGAGAGTCTGCATATCAATTACACAGCCTATATAGTGAAAAGATTCAGTTTGTGTCCTGAAAAACTTCGAGACATACAATTAATTTTCCCCCTCTCGTATTAACTAGTGATTTATATGACTACATTTTACTAGGAGTGTACATAAACAACATTCCCACCAAAAAAAGACTGTGACCCATCCCTCCCACCCACTCCCACCCCCCACTGTCTACTCCTCACCACAGGGTTTTTACTTTGGTGCCCTACTTATAATTTGGTCAGGTCCTGCTTTTAGTTTCCCTTTCAGATCTTCTTCCTCAACTTCTGTTGATGAGTGGGATCATCCCATACTCATCTTTATCTTTCTGACTTAGCTCACTTAACATAATTCCTTCTAGCTCTGTCCAAGATGGGTCAGAGAAGGTGGGTTCATTGTTCTTGATAGCTGCATAGTATTCCATTGTGTATATATACCACAGCTTTCTCAGCCACTCATCTGTTGTTGGGCACCTGGGGTGCTTCCAGGTTTTAGCTATTATGCATTGTGCTGCTATGAACATAGGAGTACACACCTCTTTTTGGTTGGGAGTTACGGAGTCCTTGGGGTATAACCCCAGGAGAGGAATTACTGGATCATATGGAAGATCCATGTCTAGCCTTCTGAGAGTTTTCCAGACTGCTCTCCACAGAGGCTGTACCAATTTACATTCCCACCAGCAATGTGAAAGGGTTCCTCTGTCCCCACAACCTCTCATTTGTTGCTGCTGTCTTTTTTGATGTATGCCATTCTTACAGGAGTGAGGTGGTATCTTAGTGTTGTCTTAATTTGCATTTCTCTGACAATCAGTGACCTAGAGCAGTTTTTTCATGTGTTTGTTAGCCTTTTGGATCTCCTCTGAGGTGAATGTTTTGTTCATATCTTCTGCCCATTTTTGGATGGGGTCATTTGCTTTTTTGGTGCTAAGTTTGCTGAGCTCTTTATATATTTTGGTGATTAGTTTCTTGTCTGATGTCTGGCATGTGAAGATCTTCTCCAATACTGTGAGGGGTCTCTTTGTTTGTTTAATAGTTTCTTTGGCTGTGCAGAAGCTTTTCAATTTGATGTAGTCCCATTGGTTTGTTTCTGCTTTAGTCTTCCTTGCAATTGGGTTTGATTCATCAAAGATATCCTTGAGGTGTAGGTGGGGAAGTGTTTTACCAATGTTTTCCTCTAAGTATTTGATTGTTTCTGGTCTGACATCTAGGTCTTTGATCCATTTGGAGTTGATTTTTGTTTCTGGTGAGATAAAGTGGTTCAATTTCATTCTTCTGCATGTTACAACCCAGTTTTCCCAGCACCATTTATTAAAGAGAGCCTCCTTTTTCCATTTAATCCTTTGGGCCCCCTTATTAAAGATTAGATGTCCATAGGTGTTGGGATTTATTTCTGGGCTTTCAATTCTGTTCCACTGGTCTGTGTGCCTATTTTTGTTCCAGTACCATGCTGTTTTGATGATGATGGCTTTATAATATAGTTTAAGGTCTGGGAGTGTGATGCCTCCATTTCTGTTTCTTTTCCTTAAGATAGTTTGGCAATTCTAGGTGTTTTCAGGTTACAGATAAATGGTTGTAGTGTTTGTTCTATTCTCTTAAAGAAGCTTGGTGGAACTTTGATGGGTATTGCATTAAATTTGTATATGGCTCTGGGGAGAGTATTCATTTTGATGATATTTATTCTTCCAATCCATGAGCATGGGATATCTTTCCATTTCTTGGTATCAGTTTCTATTTCCTTGAGTAGTGACTCATAGTTTTCAGTATATAAGTCTTTCACTTCTTTGGTCAACTTTATTCCTAGGTATTTGATTGATTTTGCTGAAACAGTAAATGGGAGTGATTTCTGGATGTCTTCTTCTTCAGATTTAGTATTTGCATAAAGAAATGCCACTGATTTTTGTACATTGATTTTATAGCCTGATACCTTGCTATATTGCCTAATAACTTCCAGTAGTTTTCTGCTGGATTCTTTAGGTTTTTCTATGTATATTATCATATCGTCTGCAAATAGTGAGAGCTTGACTTCTTCCCTTCCAATCTGTATTCCTTTGATTTCTTTCTCTTGCCTGATTGCTATGGCAAGAACTTCCAATACTATGTTGAAGAGTAACGGTGACAGTGGACAGCCCTGTCTAGTCCCTGCTCTGAGGGGGAATGCTTTCAGCTTCTGTCCATTGAGTATGATGTTGGCTGTAGGTTTGCTATATATAGACTCCACTATCTTGAGGAATTTCCCATCTATTCCCATTTTTTTTAGAGTTTTGAGCATGAATGGGTGTTGGATTTTGTCAAAGGCTTTCTCTGCATCTATTGAAATAATCATGTGGTTTTTGGCTTTGCTTTTATTGATGTGGTGAGTGACATTGATTGACTTACGGATGTTGAACCAGCCTTGCATTACTGGGATGAATCCCAGTTGGTCATGATGAATAATCTTTTTGATGTGTTGCTGTATCCGGTTGGCCAAGATCTTGTTTAATATTTTGGCATCTATGTTCATCAGAGATATTGGTCTGTAGTTTTACTTTTTTGTTCTGTCCCTATCAGCTTTTGGTATCAGGGTGACGTTGGCTTCATAGAAGGTGGAAGGGAGTATTCCTGTTTCTTCAATCTTATGGAATAGCTTAAGAAGTATGGGTACTAACTGTTTCCTGAAAGTTTTGTAGAATTCATTTGTGAAGCCATCTGGTCCAGGACTTTTGTTGTTGGGGAGGTTCTTAATAACGGTTTCAATTTCTTTGTCTGTGATTGGTGAATTTAGATTTTGTAGTTCTTCTTGGTTGGTTCAGTTTTGTAAGGGCATATGCTTCTAGGAATTGTTCCATTTCTTCCAGATTCTCTCGCTTGGTGGCGTATAGTTCTTTATAGAAGTTTTGCAGCATTCTCTGGATTTCTGTGTTGTCAGTTGTGATATCTCCTCCATTGTTTACAATTCTATTAATTTATGTCTTCTCTCTTTTTTGTTTGGTAAGTATGGCTAGGGGTTTGTCAATTGTGTTTAATCTTTCAAAGAACCAACATTTGGCTTCATTGATCTTTTTTTTTTCTATGGTTCTTTTATTTTCGATGTTGTTTATTTCTGCTCTAACTTCAGTGATTTCTGTCCTTCTGGTTGCTTTAGGGTTCCTTTGTTCCTCTTCCTCTAAGTCCTTGAGGTGTGCAGTAAGGTCGTTCATTTGAGCTTCTTCTTGGTGTTTAATATGTGATTGTATGGCTATAAGTTTCCCTTTCAGTACTGCTTTAGCTGTGTTCCAAATATTTTGATAGGTTGTGTCTTCATTTTCATTTGTTTCCAGGAACATTTGAATTTCCTCCTTGAGTGAATCTCTGACCCAGTGGTTCTTAAGGAGTATGTTGCTTAGTTTCCAAATTCTGTGACTTTTAATAATTTTCTGTTTGTTGTTAAATGTTAGTTTTACTCCACTGTGGTCTGAGAAGATACTTGGGATGATTTCAATGTTCTTGAATTTATTGATGCTGTCTTTGTGGCGTAACATGTGGTCTATCCTTGAGTATGTGTTATGTGGATTTGAAAAGAAGGTGTATTCCAGTTTTTGGGGGTGAAGGAGTCTGAAAATGTCCAAGAGGTCTAGTCTGTCAATCTCTTCATTCAATTCTCTTGTATCTTTGTTGTTTCTCTGCTTTGTTGATCTGCCTAAGTGTGAGAGTGGGGTATTGAAGTCTCCCACTATTATTGTATTACTATTGATGTATTTTTGAAATTCTTTCAGTAAGTTCTTGACGTATTTGGATGGTCCTTTTTTTTTTTTTTTGATAGAGGTAGAGCACTGCTTCACCATCTGTGAAGACTCTCCCTTGCTTAGTGCACCCATGTGGTGGTACATTGTGTACTTTATCAGATGAATAATTCCCCAAGTCCTTTTTCCTTTCTTTTTTTCTTTTTCTTTTTTTTTCCTTTTTTACCTCTGGGGTTATTGCTGGGGCTTGGTGCCTACACTATGAATCCACTGATCCTGGATTTTTAATCCACTGATCCTGGATTATTTTTTTAATTTTTAATTTATAAAAAGGAAACATTGACTAAACCATAGCATAAGAGGGGTACAACACCACACAATTCCCACCACCATATCTCCATATCCCATCCCCTCCCCAGATAACTTTCCTACTCTTTATCCCTCTGGGAGTACGGACCCAAGGTCATTGTGGGATGCAGAAGGTTGAAGGCCTGGCTTCTGTAATTGCTTCCCCGCTGAACATTGGCTTCTGTAATTGCTTCCCTGCTGGGCATTGACAGGTTGATCCATACTCCCAGCCTGTCTCTCTCTTTCCCTAGTAGGGTAGGGCTCTGGGGAAGTGTAGCTCCAGGACACATTGGTGGGGTTGTCTGTCCAGGGAAGTATGGTTGGCATCATGCTAGCATCTGGAACCTGGTGGCTGAAAAAAGAGTTAACATACAAAGCCAAACGTATTGTTTACCAGTCATGGACCTAAAGACTGGAATAGTGCAGATGAAGAGTTGGTGGGGTCTCCATTTTGTAGATAGCTATTAGACCTATTTTAGTTATATTCCAAAGGGCCTGTGGATATACTAGGGTTTTTTTTTTTTTTTTTTTTTTTCTGCTTGAGCCTGAAGTCTGGTATGCAGGTGGATCCTAATTATTGTCTGGGGAGATGATGTCATGGCTGGCAGAAGGACCAGAAAGCTGGATCAGGGAAGAGAGTAGCTTCCAAATATGTGAAAGGTGTATAAATATTGTTGATTGTAAACCCCATTGATTTGATGTGATCTGGGACCCATATTCAGCTTAGGAGCCTATGTGACCTCTCCATCCCTGTATCTGACCTCATATTCTGTGGTCATAAGTAGGAACATTACAAGCTGTCCCAATATCAGGACCCATCCTCCTCAGTTGTAGCATAGATTATATTGTCCATCCTGCCTTCGGAGGATGGAACATTCTCTACCATTGTTGATCCAAGTTGAGGGCAAGTTCCTATGGGGGCCCACAAAGGGGTCTATTGTGTTGTTCCTGATAGAAATGGCTGATAACAATGGAGAGATAGGTTTATTCAAGGTGTAGGCCCGTCATGTCTGTTTGGGAATCTCAGGACTCTCCAAATAGGGCCCCAGCTGGTGGGGTGGCCTGATAGTGACTAAAGAGTCATCGTTGAAGTATGCCAGTCTCTTGCCCTTATTCAGCTTTTGCAGTCCTTGCTTTGATGAGGTTAGCTTTGGAGTGAGTGAGGGAAGTGTAATAGGAAGTAGGTGAGCAGGGTATCTAAGTCTAAATAGACTCTATTTCATTATGAACTTGATACTGACTCACTGTAGAGTATTGTGTATTTTTGCTTTCAGGTATATAGCATTGTGCCACATGCGCTTAACCTGCTGCGCTACCGCCTGACTCTCACATATGCTCTTACGGGACCTGGTCTATATCTAGGTTTTGGGACTTTGTTAAGAAGTGAACCTCCTGGAGGCTATTTTTCCCCCTTTTTTGTTGCCCTTGTTGTTTATTGTTGTTGTTATTATTGTTGTTGTTATTATTGCTATCATTGTTGGATAGGTCAGAGAGAAATAGAGAGAGAAGGGGAAGACAAAGAAGGGGTGAGAAAGATAGATATCTGCAGATCTGCTTCACCGCTTGTGAAGTGACCCCTCTGCAAGTGAGGATCTAGGGGCTTGAACTGGGATCCTTAGGCAGGTCCTTGTGTTTTGCGCCATGTGTACGTAACCGCTACACTACTGCCCAGCCCCTCTTTTATTTCTGTTTTAGTGTTCCACTCAGAAGGCAGCAGTTCCAGCTCTGGGACCACATCTTTGGTAAATGTCTCTTAGTTACACATCAAACACTGAGCACATAGTGGGCTCCTCAATTAATTACTATAAACTATGAAGTTGCAGAGAGCAATGAGAGCAAGGAATTTGCTGCCAGAAGGGCAAGGAGGGCAAAAAAGGAGTGTTGAGGTGGTGGAAAGCTCCTTAAAGCTACTCTGTAGACCATTTGCTTATGAAAAGTCTCCACCTGTTCTGGGAGGGAGTGGAATGCATGTTTATTTCAGCACCAAACAGCTGAAGAGTAAAAATGTCTCGTTAAACATTTCATGCAGGCATCAGTCTGATCTTTGACAGTTTTGACTGCCTCCTCTTAAGACTTCTTTCTCCCAGGAGAAGGCTAGTGCTTCTGGTCTTGGGGACACCCAGTGAATTTGGGGTGAGAAGACAGCATGAGTGGTGTCAGCATGAGGAGGGTTCTCTTCATGATTATGACTCCACTTCAGATCTTCCTAGGATTTTTAGAGATTGGTAGTTCTTCCTTGACCGTAGCTTATTTCTTCCCTTCCCTTCCCTTCCCTTCCCTTCCCTTCCCTTCCCTTCCCTTCCCTTCCCTTCCCTTCCCTTCCCTTCCCTTCCCTTCCCTTCCCTTCCCTTCCCTTCCCTTCCCTTCCCTTCCCTTCCCTTCCCTTCCCTTCCCCTCCCCTCCCCTCCCCTCCCCTCCCCTCCCCTCCTTTCCCCTTCCCCTTCTCTTCCCTCCCTTTTCCCCTTCCCAACGTTTCCCTTCCTCTCCCCTCCCCATCCCCCTTCCCTTCTGTTTCTCCTTTTTCTCTTTCTTTTCACAGAACAATTCTTTTTATTTTTATTTACTTTACTTTACTTTTATTTATTTACTTTTATTTATCACCAGAGTTATTACTGAGGCTTGGTACTAACACTATGAATCCACTGCTACCAGCAACCAGGAGGGAGGGAGGGAGAGAGAGAGAAAGAGAGAGAGAGAGAGAGAGAGAGAGAGATTTGCAGACTTACTTCGTTGCTTATGAAGTATTACCCTTGCATGTGGGAAGCAGGTGCTCTAGCCTGGGTCATTGGTACTTTGTGCACTCAATCAAGGATTCCACCCCCCACTACACAAAAGAAGTTCTTAGCTCTGGCTATTGTGGTGATAGGGATAGAACTCATGCAAGCTTTGTGCACTATTGTTTCACTATTTTCCTGGTCCAATAAGAGTTAATTCTGACAAGAAGAAAGAAACACTGATAGTCTATGTTGAGAAGTCTCTGACTACTTAGAGAAATAATGATCTGAGCATAGTCCTTTGTCCTGGAAGTACGCCTGTATTTGTGATTTTTTTTTAAAAAAATTTCTTTATTGGGGAACTAATGTTTTACATTCGACAGTAAATACAATAGTTTGTACATGCATAACATTTCCCAGTTTTCCATATAACAATACAACCCCCACTAGGTCCTCTGTCATTCTTTTTGGACCTGTACTCTCCCCACCACACACCCCAGAGAATTTTACTTTGGTACAATATGCCAATTCCAGTTCAGGTTCTACTTCTGTTTTCTTTTCTGATCTTGTTTATCAACTTCTGCCAGAGAGTGAGATCATCTCATATTCATCCTTGTTTCTGACTTATTTCACTCAACATGATTTTTTCAAGGTCCATCCAAGATCAGCTGAAAACGGTGAAGTCACCGTTTTTAATAGCTGAATAGTATTCCATTGTGTATATATACCACAACTTGCTCAGCCACTCATCTGTTGTTGGACACCTGGGTTGCTTCCAGGTTTTGGCTATTACAGATTGTGCTGCTAAGAACATATGTGTACACAGATCTTTTTGGATGGATATGTTGGGTTCCTTAGGATATATCCCCAGGAGAGGAATTGCAGGATCATGGGGTAGGTCCATTCCTAGCCTTCTGAGAATTCTCCAGACTGTTCTCCACAGAGGATGGACCAATTTGCATTCCCACCAGCATTGCAGGAGGGTTCTTTTGACCCCACAATCTCTCAAGCATTTACTGCTGCTACATTTTCTGATGTATGACATTCTCACGGGAGAGAGGTGGTATCTCATTGTTGTCTCTATTTGCATTTCTCTGACAATCAAAGACTTGGAGCATTTTTTTCATGTGTTTCTCAGCCTTTTGAATCTCTTCTGTGGTGAATATTCTATCCATGTCCTCTCCCCATTTTGGATGGGGTTATTTGTTTTCTTATGGTTGAGTTTGGCAAGCTCTTTATATATTTTGGTTATTAGCCTCTTGTCTGATGTATGGCATGTAAAATCTTCTCCCATTCTGTGAGGGGTCTCTTGGTTTGGGTAGTGGTTTCTTTTGCTGTGCAGAAGCTTTTTAATTTGATGTAGTCCCATAGGTTTATGCTTGCCTTAGTCTTCTTTGTAATTGGATTCATTTCATTGAAGATGTCTTTAAAATTTATGTGGAAAAGAGTTCTGCCAATATTTTTCTCTAAGTATCTGATAGTTTCTGGTATAACATCCAAGTCCTTAATCCACTTGGAATTTACTTTTGTATTAGGTGAAATATAATGGTTCAGTTTCTTGCTTCTCCATGTTTCAACCCATTTTTTCCAACACCATTTGTTGAAGAGACTCCCCTGTCCCCATTTGATAGTCTGGACACCTTTGTCAAAGATTAGATGTCCATAGGTGTGGGGACTTACTTCTGGGTTCTCAATTCTATTCCACTGGTCAGTGTGTCTATTCATGTTCCAGTACCAAGCAGTTTGGATGACAATGGCCCTATAATACAATTTGAGATCTGGGAGTGTGATGCTTTCAGTTCTGTTCTTTCTTCTCAAGATTATTTTGGCACTTCTAGGTGTTTTCTGGTTCCAGATAACCATTTGTAGCATTTGTTCTATTCTCCTAAAAAATGTGCTTGGGATCTTGATGGGGATAGCATTAAATTTGTATACAGCTCTAGGTAGTATATTCATTTTGATGATGTTAATTCTTCCAACCCATGAACATGGAATATCTTTGCACTTCTTTGTGTCTTTTTATATTTCCTTGAGTAGTGACTCATAATTTTTAGTATATAAATCTTTCACTTCTTTGGTTAGGTTTATTCCTGGACATTTTATTGTTTTTGTTGCTATATTAAAAGGAATTGATTTCTGGATTTCAACTTCTTGGGCCTTAGTGTTTGCACAGAGGAATGCCACTGACACTTGAATGTTAATTTTGTGTTCTGACACCTTATTGTATTGCCTGATGATTTCCCAAAGCTTCTTGCTGGATTCCTTAGGCTTTTCTATGTATATTATCATGTCATCTGCAAATAGGGAGAGTTTGACTTCTTCTCTTCCCATCTGTATCCCTTTAATTCCCTGCTCCTGCCTGATTGCTATGGCAAGACCTTCCAATACTATGTTGAATATTAATGGTGATAGTGGGCAGCCCTGTCTAGTACCTGATCTGAGGGGAAATGCTTCCAGTTTTTCACCATTGAGTATGACGTTGGCTGTAGGTTTGCTATATATAGACTCCACTATCATCAGGAATTTTCTATCTATTCTCATTTTTGTAGTGTTTTGATCGTAAAGGGTTTATTGGTATGACCATATGGTTTTTGGTCTTGCTTTTGTTGATGTGGTGGATCACTTTGATTGATTTAAATATATTAAACCAACCTTGCATGCCTGGGATAAACCCCACTTGGTCATAATGAACAACCTTTTTAATATGCTGCTGTATCCAGTTGGCTAGAATTTGTTCAATATTTTAGCATCTATGTTCACCAGAGATATTGGTCTGTAGTTTTCTTTTTTGGTTGTGTCCCTGTCTGCTTCTGGTATCAAAGTGATGTTGGCTTCATAGCAGCTGGAAGGGAGTATTCCAGTGTCTTCAATCTTCTGGAAGACTTTTCAAAGTAGAGGTATTAGTTCTTCTTTGAAGGTTTTGTAGAAATCATTTGTAAAACCATCTTGTCCAGGACTTTTGTTTTTGGGAACGTTTTTGATAACTCTTTCAATGTCATTCGCTGTGATGGTGCAGTTCATGTGATATAGTTCCCCTTTACTTAATTTTGGAAGTTCATAGGTATCTAGGAAATGGTCCATTTCTTCCAGGTTCTCTAGCTTGGAGGCATATAGTTGCTCATAGAAGTCTCGCATGATATGTTGAATTTCTTCAGTGTCTGTTGTGATATCTCCTCTTTTAGCTATGATCTGATTTATCTGGATCTTCTCCCTTTTTTGTTTTGTGAGTCTGGCTAAAGGTTTGTCAATTTTGTTCACTCTTTCGAAGAACCAACATTTACTTTTGTTGATCTTTTGTATGGTTTTCTTATTTTCAATGTTATTGATTTCTGCCCTAACGTTAGTGATTTCTGTCCTTCTGGTTGCTTTAGGGTTCCTTTATTCTTCTTCTTCTAGGTCTTTAAGATGTGCAATCAGGCTATTTATTGGTGCTTTTTCTTGTTTCCTAATGTGTGCTTGTGTGGCTATGAACTTCCCTCTCAGTACTGCTTTAGCTGTCTCCCAAATATTTTGATAACTTGTGTCTTCATTTTCATTGAACTCTTGAATCATTTTGATTTTTTCCTTGATATTCTCTTTGACCCAGTAGTTGTTAAGTAGTGTACTGTTGAGCTTCCACATTTTGGAATTATTACTAACCTTTTGTTGTTTGTTAAGTGTAGTTTAATTCCACTGTGGTCTGAGAAGATGCTTGGGATGATTTCAATGCTCTTGAATTTGCTGATGCTGTCTTTGTGGCCTAACATATGGTCTATCCTTGAGAATAACCCATGTGGACTTGAGTAGAATATGTATTGCAGTTTCTTGGGATGAATGACTCTGAAAATGTCCAATAGTTCAATTTTTTCTATCTCCTCATTTAGCTACCTCATGTCTTTATTGATTTTCTGCCTGGATGATCTGTCAAGTTGAGAGAGTGGGGTGTTGTTGTCCCCTATTATGAATGTATTGCTGTTAATATATTGCTGTAGCTCTTCCAGTAGATGTTTGATGTATTTAGATGCCTTCTCATTGGGTGCATAGATGTTAATAATTGTTAAGTCCTCTTGATTGTCTGATCTTCTGAGCATTAAGTAGTGTCCATCCCTATATCTTTTAATTTTATTTATTTTAAAGTCTACTGTGTCAGATATGAGAATAGCTGTTCCTGCCCTTTTTATGGGCCATTGGCCTGTATGATAGTTTTCCGTCCTTTCACTTTGAGTCTGTGTTTGTCTTGTTGAATTAGGTAGGTTTCCTATAGACAGCATATTGTTGGGTTGTGTTTTCTGATCCATCTTCCTACTCTGTGTCTTTTAATAGGTGAATTCAGGCCATTGACATTTATTGAAATCAAATATTGAAGATATTTTAATGTCATTCTTGTAGATTTTTAGTGTTCTGATAGATGGCCTATTTATGGTGGTCTGACTGTTTATAGGAGACCTTTCAGAACTTCTTTCAGGGCATGCTTGGTGATAGTTGATTCTTTGAACTGTTGCTTGTCTTAGAAGAATTTTATGCCTCAATCTAGTCTGAATGACAGTCTAGTAGGATACAGTATTCTTGGTTGAAAGCCTTTCTCCTTGAGCACTCAATAGATATCTTGCCATTTTCTTCTGGCCTGTAGTGTTTGTGTGGAGAAATCTGCTGCTAATCTTATGGGTTTTCCTCTGTAGGTGACTCTTTGTTTTTCTCTTGCAGTCTTCAGGATCCTTTCTTTGTCCTTATTTCTTTCCATTCTAAGTATAATGTCTTGGTGTCCTTAAGTCTGGGTTAATTCTATTTGGGACCCTCTGGGCTTATTGAACCTTTATGTCTTTTATGTTGTCTAGACTAGAGAAGTTCTCAGCTATTATGAGGTGAAGAATGCTTTCTTCCCCTCCCTCTCTTTCTTCCTCTTGTAAGCCAATAATGCATATATTATTTCTTTTGAGGTCATCTCATAAGCCTCTGTTGTTGTTTTCAGTATCTCTTACTCTCTTTTTGAGATCTCTTACTTCTTTTTTAGTTGTCTTTAATACATCCTCGATCTTGCTAATTCTGTCTTCAGCCTCATTTATTCTATTCTCTTTCCCCTCTACTGTTTTCTGGAGTTCATCTACTTTGTTACCTTGTTCTGATACTGTTTTAGCTTGTTCAGCTAGTTTTGTACTTAATTAAGCTATTTCAGCCTTCAGCTCTCTAATAGCCTTGAGATAATTAGTGTTTTCTTCCAGAGTCTCATTTGTGATTTCTGCATTTCTGATGACAATTCTTTCAAATTCTTTACTCACTCCTGTGATTATTGCCTTAACTAGTTTTTGGATGTTGACCTCATTATTTTGTGGTTCAGCCTTTGGGAGCCTTTTAGTTGGACTCTTGTGCTGGTTCATTTCTCCAATATTTCTTCTTGTTGGTTTAACCATTCTATATAGTATGTTATGAGGTCCCTCTCAGTACTTTTCAAATTACTGATTGCTCTTGCTTGGATTGACTTGTGTCTAATTAAGGTACTTAAAGGTTTCACAGATGTGGTGATTAACAGTTGTTTCAATATTATTTTAATCCGTGAATTGGAGCACAGTGGTTTTAAAAGCCTCTTTTGTGCTTTTTCTTCCCTGTAGGCTATGGGAGCCTGAGAGCTTTTAAACTATAAGTAGGCTTTTTAGCTTAATTACTGACTCTTGACCAAGAGATAAAGCAGGGTGGGGCAGAGATAATATACTGGTTATGCAAAGAGACTCTCACAGCCTACGGAGGTGTAGATCTTCTCCTGAGTTTCCTGGTTAATTCTCTGTCCCCTGGTGTCAGCATAGGCCCCCCCCCCCGCTGCTCCAGCCTCTTAGTGCATTAGCAATGGAGACTCACAGTTGCATTTGGTGAGTCTTAGCAGAGTCCTCTTCTCCCTTCAGCCGTCTTTTTGTTGGTGAAAGAGACTGGAGGTAGTGTCTCAACTGGTAAACTGCCGGACTATTACCAGCCACTTAATCTCTCCCTAGGCTCCTCTCTGTCCACAAGGCACACGTGTTTGCACTCACCAGTGATTTGGTGTGTTCCTGAAGTTGTTCTAGTCTGGCCTTGTGGTGGTCCCAGATGATCTCCTTTGGTATGCCTAGTTGACCTGGAAGAGGAGAGAAACATAGCTGCTGCTGCTTCGTAGCCCTGTCTCCAGAAGTTGATTTCTGTATTTGTGATTCTAAATTAATCTTGTTCCATGATAACAGATAACACACTAAATATAAGAACATGACTTCATGGGAATATCTAGTGATCCTGACCAGGAAATAACACCACATCACGTAATAAGAGAAATAGCACAGACTTAAATACTATTATTGTGAATGGCTGTAACTGATGAACTAGCCTAAGTGAACATGCTGCAGAATTGTTAAATACCATACTTAAATATTGTAATATTTATCACTGAAATTTATTGAGCCAAATCCTATGTGCCAGATTCTTTTCTAAGCACACACACACACACACACACACATATATACATATATACACACATTTACACACACACACACATGTGATATATGTCTTTTAATAACTTTTCACAACCACTAGTTGCATTAGGTATGTTGAGAAGTTCTGCAGTATGTTTGAGGTCATAACAATTAACTGATAGAATTGGAATTTCTATCAAAGTAATCTATCTTCTAAATCTTTACTCTTCAGAAGTATATTCTGCATCTTCCATTATGCTAGCAGGACTGGGACCCTGTAGAATTCAAGAGATCCTTTCACTCACCAATCTAGATGTCTGACAGATTCTTTCTTTCTTTCTTTCTTTTCTTTTCTTCCTTCCTTTTTCTAATTTTTCTTTTTTTCTTTTCTTTTCTTTTCCTTTTTCTTTTTTCTTTTTTTTTTTTTTAGCATTTCTTTGTGGGAAATAAGAACCGAAACTAGGTCATGGTTGGCTGAATATGCTGCTGTAATCAAATGGAAAAGTATATAAGTCCAGGACTGGTGTCAGTGCACCACACTGATGCTATTTAACAATGAATCACTCAAGACTGAGTCACTCAGAAGAATGAATCACTAATCTATTATGTGGACATTTATTTTTGTCTTATTTGAGCCATCATATTTCATTGTTTTGAGAAAAAAGGTGGAATCTTATTCGGATGGGTTGACTATTTCTTGTTTCAGTCATACTGGAGAAGATAGTTCCAAACTATAGACTTCTAAATTACAGGAGAAAATTTTTATTCTGAGGAGTACTCAACAGAACTGGATTTAGACTTATGTGTAAGGATTTGTGGGAGTTTACCTTTGGTGGATATTGAGCCAGCCTGAGAATTCAGCAGGATTTTAAGGATTTGTTTGGGTCTTTGGATTTTAAGCTTGATTTATTAGCAATGAAAAAAAATCTTTCTATTCCTTCTTTTCTTCAGAATATTCTCACTCACTTCTTTTCCATCATCATGTATAGGAACCCCAAAGCCCTTTCTGTCCCCTCTCTTCTCTTCTTTCCCTAGAATCCTTTGCTTTGGTATAACACACTGCACCAAGTCCAAAGCATTCAGAATGGTATACTTTTCCAGTTCTTCAATTTGCTTTACCCAGATTCATCAGAGAAATCACTATCCATTGTAGCCATAGCCTTACTAAGTTTTACATATCAAGTTATGATCTGGGGTGGCAGGTGGTGGTGCACTAGGTTGAGCACATACATCATGCCCAGGGAGCCATTTTCAAGCCTTAAGTCTCCACCTGCAAGTGGCAAGCTTCATGAGTGGGGAAGAAGTGCTGCAGGTGTCTGGTTATTTATCTGCCTACCTGCTGACCCACTTACCTACCTATCTTCCCCATCCCAATTTCTCTTTGCCCTACCAAAGAAAATAGATGGAAAAAAAATAAAGAAAAAAATGGGTGCTGGGAGTGGTGAATTTGCTTTGTAGACACAGAGTCCTAGTGATAACCCTGGTGTAAATGAAAAAATTAAAAAATTCATATATATATGTTATGATCTATATGTCATGACAACTCCCTTGTATAGTGAACAACTTGCATACTTGTAAACATTTTCAGATACTGCTTAGTTTTTTTAAATTTGTATTGTCTGTTTTACAGACAATACTCACATCCAACAAATTTATCAGCACCATTTTAAAAATATTTTAATCAGTGATTAATTGTTTTCTAAAACTGTAAGATTTCAGTGGTTTGATTTCACCCCTATACAATGCTAAGTGTGAGTTATCACACTCTCCACCAAAGTTCTGTGCCCCCACTCACTCTCTGATGACCTATATAGTTCTCATAAAGTCCAAGGGGTGGTTTGGTTACCATTGATTTTACAAATTAATTTGTTTTGGTTATCAATACCCCTCATATGAGCAAAGCCATCCAGTAGTTGTCCACCTTTGTACTTACTTCACTTACTAAGATTCTCCAACACTCGTCATTCCTGTTTTGCTGAGGTGTGCACCAGCACCATTTTCCCAACAGCATGGATTCACTTTGTGTCTGTCACATTTTTTGTAAGCTTGCAGTATTCTGGTAGATGGAAATAGTTGTCCTGGGGAAGAATATCTCTGCCTAAATTGCACAAAAGCACTGTAGGGTTTAGTGATTCCTCTATTAGTAATGAGCAAGTCTGATGGAGGCTATTTCAGATATTCAGGAAGGATTTAGAGTAGGAAGGTGATGATAGAATAGTGAAAAATGTATGCTTAAATTCCTTGTGTACTATGCTTTTTGAAAACACAGATTTACTGCAGACTTGATAAATACTGTGAGCAAAAGTGAGACTAAACTTTATCATCAGGGTGTTTGCCCTAAGCAGTTGGAAATTTTGAGTTGTTCTTAACTGAGACAAAGAAGATGTCAAGAGGAATGGGTTTGTGGCAAAGATGCACAGCCATGGTTTGAGCATGTGAAAATTGAGGTGTCTACTAGATGTCACATAAGCAGTTGATGAGTCTGGGAAGCAAGCAAGACTAAAGATATAATTTGTAAATTCAATTTTTTTGTCAAGGGGTCGGGTGTTGGCACACTGGGTTAAGTGCACATAGTACAAAGCACAAGGATTGGTGTAAGGGTGCTGGTTCGAGCCCCTAGCTCCCCACTTGCAGGGAGGTTGTTTCACAAACAGTGAAGCAGGTCTACAGATATCTAACTTTCTCTCTCTCCCCCTACTCTCTCAATTTCTCTCTGTCCTATCCAGTAACAATGGCATCAATAATAGTTACAACAATTAAACAACAAGGGCAACAAAAGGGAATAAATAAATAAATATTAAAAAATTGTCATCTCTTGGGCTTCACTGCATCAAAGCTTCTCTCAGATTGGTAGGGACCAGGTTCAAACTCAGGCCTTATATATGTCAAAACAGGAATCTTCCAGTGAGTTATCTCACTGGATCTGTGTTTGAACTTATATGAGAGCTATAATAAACAATAATGTATCTTTTTAATGACATTTGTAACAAGATCCTAAACTGCTTTTTAGTATGAAGAGATTAAGTACATTTATATTGCCAACTGTTCTGTCCCTGAAAAGCCTACTCCTTTGAGCAAATTGTTATAGAAAGTATCTAACTTTATAAAATTATGAAGTTATGATTGAGTCAGTTTTTAAAAAATTTTTTATGAGAATAGTAAATATATAGTAAATTCCTTGATAGCCATGAACTTTTGCTCGAAATTGACAGCATGGGATAACTTGTTTGGAGTAATTTTATATGATAAGATTATGAGTTAGTATGATTAGTATAAGACATCATCAGTTTCCACTTGAATCTCTCTAATAATTACTGTAAGAGTCTTTTAAAATTAGCGGAACTACTATCTGAAGGAAAATTGCAAGAATAATTTATAACACAGAGGAAAGTATTGTTTGCTTTCTCAGTAAGACAGCCTGTCAGGAATAGAGGACAATTTACAGAATTAGCTATAAATATGCAACATGCCAACTCCCCACTATCACAAAGTAGATTATCTATTTGGGGATTTTCTTCAGTTTTCTGACCCTTGTTCTTCTTTCAAGGACAGAAGGGAATTGCAATCTCAGGCACACACAGGTTAGCTATCTGTGTGTATCAGAGTGCTCCTAGAGGCCCTTCTCATTGATTTTCAGACTATTTATAGTTTTGTAATGTTTTCACCTCTTTAGCCTGCTACCTTGCACAATCAAGGGCAGTTAGGGAAAAGGATTGCTTCAGGCAACTTGATATGTTCTGGAATAACTAACTCCCATGGAAGTTAGGCTTGCAGCACAATAGCTAAGTGATCCAAACTAAAATTTTATAACAAAAAGTGTCCTGCTGGTTACCATTTTAATAAATCCACTGTTTATATATTGATGTTGCTAGTATTTAGTCTGAGGTAGTAGTCACCTTGTATATCAAATTAAAATATAGCATTTGAGTAGCCCTGTATAAGGTGACTTTTTTGACAGCTTTATTGAGTTAGAATATACAGGTTGTACAATCTACCCAATTGAAGTATAAAATTCAGTAGTTTTTTTGTTTTGTATATTCACAGACTTATGCAACTTTCACAGTGTGATTTTAGTTTGTTTTTGTCCTCCCTAAAAGTACCACAATTTTCACTAGTAGTTACTCCAGTCCTGCTCCTGTAGGGATCTCATCCCTATACTACTTTGTTTATTTGGATTTACCTATTTTGGACTTGTATAAATATAAGCACAAACGGGGCGGGGGGGGGGGGTAGATATCATAATGGTTATGCAAAGAGACTCTCTTGCCCGAAGCTCTGAAGTCCCAGGTTTAATCCCCCACACCTCCATAAGCCAGAGCTGAACAGTGCGCTGGTAATAAATAAATAAATAAATAAATAAAACCACACAATCTGTTGTCACTAGATTTTTTTTAAATTTTCATATAACATGTTTTCATTTTTTAAAAATCTTTATTGATTTTGAATAGAGACAGAGAGAAATTGTGAGGGGAGGGGGCATAGTGCAGAAGAGAGACAGAGAGAAACCTGCAGTCCTATTTCACCACTCTTGAAGCTTTCCCCCTGCAGGTGGGGACCAGGGACTTGAACCCGGATCCTTGCACACTGTAGTGTGTACACTTAACCAGGTGTTTTTATTGATGTCATCGTTGTTAGATAGGACAGAGAGAAATGGAGAGAGGAGGGGAAGATAGGAGGAGAGAGACACCTGCAGACCTGCTTTACCACCTGTGAAGCAACACCCCTGGGGATTCGGAGGTCTTGAACTGGTATCCTTCCGCGGATCTTTGCACTTTGTGCCAGTGCACTTAACCCGCTGAGCTACCGCCCGACTCCTTGTTATTATTTTTTTAATTGTTTGTAGGGTTATCATTGGGGCTTGATGATTGCACGACAAGTCCACAGTACTTAGTGGCCATTTCCCCCTTATTTTATTTGATAAGAAAGAAAAATTGAGAGGGAATGGACAGATAAGGAAGGATGGAGAAAGGTATCTGCAGACCTGTTTCACTGCAGTAGAGGGCGTCGAACCCAATTCTTTGCTCTTGGTGACATGTGTGCTCAATTGGATATGCCACTGCCCAGCCCCACCTTAATATTTTTAGTTGCTTTTTGAATGAGGTATCAAAAGTCATGTGGTTCAAATTCTGGGGGTACAATAAGATACATGCTGTATTGCCTTCCATTGTGCTATAGATGGCTGGTGTGCCCCCCTGGGGGTGACAATGTTATCTATGGAATCTTCCAAGGAAGGTATTTTAATACATTTTAATTTGAAGAGAATACATTTAAAATAATTCTCTTGAGAATATGAGTTTTGTTCTAAGCTTGGCTTGCTGGCTGGTTAATGAAAGTCAGAACTGGATATGCTTCAGTGGTGGCTTTATTTCAAGCTTGAATAGCAATAAAGAACCTGGAAGTTTAATAATTGTCTTAAATAGTTCAAGGCATTATCAAAACAATCTACTCTTTAATCTTTGTTTTTGCTCCAGGACTAATCTATAATCCTTGAACCTCTTATTCTAATTGCATTTTGTCTACATTCCAAAAACCTTAAAAAAAAAAAAAAAGAACTGCTGATTTTACCATCTACAAGTCCATTCTGTCCCCAAATGCATAACATAATGGAAATCACCTTCAGTGATTCCCCAAAGCTGATTCCCATCTCTCATACAAACCACATTCCACATTGTTCTATTCTCCTTGATCACTGTTCCAAATATGCTTGTTTCTTTTCAGTTCTTGAACAAGGAAGCTCTTTCCCTCAGCATTTGCTAGTTACAGGTATTTCTCTGTCAGGGAGGTTTTCCTGCCATTAATACCATCTAGGCTTTGTTTTTGCTGTTCTGTTTAAATGTAGCCTTCTCTGATCATAAAGGGAAGTGACACCTTCTTTCCTCTCATTTCTTCTGGGGTGGCAGATGATCACACAGACTGAGGAAAAAAAATAACAGAAGTTTTATAGTAACCTATATACATCTGTATACATTCAGGCCTAACTTAGAGTTAGGAAACTGACTTCAAGTAAAGTGACCTGTAATGAAAGAAGTCACCAAATAGCTGTATTTCTTTTGTAAGCAAATAATAAATCTTTGTGAAACTTTGCACCTCCTTTCACCAACAAAACTGTGATGGGTTCTGGGACTTGGAAAAGCAAATTCAATATGGCCTGAGACTTGTGGAAATCCCTCCTTGGGAAAAGCCATATACTTATATTATTTTAGCTTTTATTGGAATTAGTCTTAGAACCTTACTCCCAAAGGATTAAAAAATAGAAAAGCTGTCAGGGGAGGGGATGGGATACAGAGTTCTGGTGGTGGGAATTGTGTGCAATTGTACCCCTCTTATCCTATGGTTTTGTCAATGTTTCCTTTTTATAAATTAAAAAAAAATACCATTGTATGATAAGGACCCCTCCCTGATCCTTGGCTGAACTGAACCACCCACCAGAGGAATCTGTGCAGTGAAGATCATCCAGACTTTGGTCAACTTTTTCCTCCTTACCTTAGTGAAAATGATGTTTTCTCTTTCTTTTTCTTTAATTTTTAAATTATCTTTATTTATTCAATAGAGACATCCAAAAATTGAGAGGGAAGGGGGAGATTGAGAGGGAGAGAGACAGAGAGATACCTGCAGCCTTGCCTCACCACTTGGCAAAGCTTTCCCACTGCAGGGACTTGAACCTGGGTCATTGCGCATTATAACATATGTGCTCAACCTGGTGCACCACCACCTGCACCCTCCCTGCCATTTTCTTACATGCAGTATGTGATTGTATTCCTCAGCTATACATGTCTCCTTCTGCCCTTTGTAAAAAATGCACAATTTTTCTGGAAAATTCCTATTTATGTATAGGTAGCAACTTCACCATGAACCATTCTGTATAAAACCAGAACCCTCCCTCTTCTTTGAAGCTTACCACTTAGCTTAGCTGTTTTTCAAGATAATAACCCATTTTTTTCTAGATATTTGTTCAGTGAATTTTTGGCCACATTTTGAATGTTACTTTTCTTTAAAAAAAAAGGTTTATTTAATGAAACTGAAAATCAGAATGCTTATTTTTTAAACAATATTTTACTAGCAATTTAACAGTGACTTACAAAATTATAAGATAATAGAGGCATATTTCCACAACACTCCCACCACCTAACTTCTGTGGCCTTCACTCTTTTGTGGTAACCACCATAGTGCTCCCAAGGTATATATATATATATTCCCCTCCCATACACACATACAAATTATAGGTGGGGCTTGGTGCTGGCATTATGAATCTAATGCTCCTGGCAGCCATTTATTTATTTATTTATTTATTTATTTATTTATTTATTATTTTTCCTTTGATAAGACAGAGAAACTGATAGAGGTAGGGAGACAGGGAGAAAGAGAAACACAGTCCTGATTCACCACTCCTGCGGCATCCCACTCTGTAAGAATGGACACTTGAAACTAGGTTCTTGTGCATGGTATTTTTTGTGCTCAATTGTGTGTACCACTGCCCAGTCTCTTATTATTTTCTCAAGTTCACATGTTTCAATTCTCTATATTCTACTTCTGAGTGAAATCACCTTTTCGTTGTTGTGTCTCTTCCTTCCTTACTTTACTAATCATAATAACTGTCAGTCTCATCTATTTACTCCCAAAGGACACAGTACAGTCTTGTCTTCTTTCTTTCTTTTGTTCTTTCTTTCTTTCTTTTTCATTGCTGGAGTTAATGCTTTATAGTGGGTTCATTACATATGCATACAATTTCCAGGCCTCCAAAGTTTTCTCCTTCTCCTCCCTCCCAGAGTCCTTTGCTTTGGTACAACACATCATGTTCAGTCCAAGTTTCACTTTGTGCTCTACCTCCCTGGCCCTACTTTATAAAGTCTCACTAATAAGTGAGATCATTTGGTCACATCTTTTGGCTCATCTCACACAACATGATGTCCTCAAGTTTCATCCAAGAAGATGTATAAGAGACAATGTCATCATTTTTAACAACTGAGTAGTATTCACGGATTATCTTTCCATTTTTTGTTTATCTTTCTGCTTCCTTGAAGTGTGATGCATAGTTTTCATTGTTTAAGTCCTGTGTTATTCCCAAATACTTGATTGTTTTTGCTTTTATGAAGAGGATTGATTTCTGTATATTTTCTTTTTTATAATTTTTATTTATAAAAAGGAAACACTGACAAGAACCATAGGATAAGAGGGGTACAAGTTCACACAATTCCCACCACCAGAATGCTGTATCTTATCCCCTCCCCTGATAGCTTTCTTATTCTTTATCCCTCTGGGAGTATGGACCCAAGGTCATTGTGGGATGCAGAAGGTGAAGGTCTGGCTTCTGTAATTGCTTCCCTGCTGAACATGGGCATTGACAGGTCGATACATACTCCCAGCCTGTCTCTCTCTTTCCCTAGTGGGGAAGGGCTCTGAGGAAGCAGAGCTCCAGGACACATTGGTGGGGTTGTCTGCCTAGGGAAGTCCGGTTAACATCACGGTAGCATCTGAAACCTGGTAGCTAAAAGAAGAGTTAATATATAAAGCCAAACAAATTGTTGACTAATCATGAACCTAAAGGCTGGAATAGTGCAGATGAAGATTTGGGGGTCTCCATTTTGTAGATAGTTAGTAGTCCTATTTTAGTTATATTCCAAAGGGCCCATGACTATACTAGTGGTTTTCTTTTTTTTTTTTTTTTCTTTTCTGAGCCTGACATCTGATATACAGGTGGAACCAATGTATTGTCTGGGGAGATGATGTCTTGGCTGGCAAAAGGGCTAGAAATCTGGATCAGGGAAGAGAGTAGCTCCCTGATATGGGAAAGGTGTATAAATATTGTTGACTGTAAACCGCATCGATTTGATCTGATCTGGGCCCCGTATTCATCTTATATAACCTCTGCATCCCTGTAGATCTGAGCTCACATTCTGTGGTCATGAGTAGGAACATTCCAAACTGCCCCAGTTTCAGAATCCATCTTCCTCAGGTGGAAGATAGAGTATTTTTCCTGCCTCCCTTTGGAGGATAGAACATTCTCTACCGTGGTTGATCCATGTTTTATGGAGAGAGGGATTTATTCAAGGTCTAGGCCCATCTTGTCTGTTTGGGAATCTCAGGACTCCCCAGCTAGGGCCCCAGCTGATGGAGTGGCCTGATACAGCGACTAAAGAATCATCATTAAAGTATGCCAGTCTCTTGTCCTTATTCAGCTTTTTGATTTATGTATATTTTCTTATTATTATTTGGTGTTTCGTAGAGGATTACCATTGATTTTTGATTTTTTTATACATTTATTTTGTAGCCTGCCAGTTTACTATATTATTCAATAACACCCAGGAGTTTTCTACTGGACTCTTCAGACTTTTGTAGAATTCATTTGTATCAGGGGAGGGGATGGGATAGGGAGTTCTGGTGGTGGGAATTGTGTGGAGTTGTACCCCTCTTATCCTATGGCTTTTGTCAGTGTTTCCTTTTTATAAATAAAAATTATATATATATATAATAGAGCAGATGAAATTTGGGGTCTTCATTTTGGAAAAAGCTACAAAGTTTATTTTAGGTATATTTCAAGGGACCCATGACTATCAATTTTTGCTTAAGGTGGGCTGAAGGTATTGTTTGGGGAGATATTGTCAGAGTTGGAAATAGAACTAGAAAACTGGTTCAGGGCAGAGAGGAGCTCCTAAATATGGGAAAAGTATATAAATATTGTTAACTGTAAACACCATCAATCTGATCTGGGGTCCATACCCATACTCAGCACAAAAGCCTGTACTGTAACCTCTGTATTCCTGTAGGTCTGAGCTCACATTCTGTAGTCATAGTGAGGGACATTCTAGTTTGCACTTATTTCAGGACCGGTCTTCCTCAAGTGGCAGTGTGTGTTGACCCAGCCTCCCTTCAGAGGAAAAAAAAAAAGCATCCTTTAAATTGCCTTTCCTAAAAACTACAGGTTTTTAACATAATGTTACATTAATTTATAAAAATCAGACCTAAAGCATATACCATGCTTTTACTTCAAAGATTATCTTTCACACTTTTAAAGTCCTGAGCTCCCAAGGTCTTAATAAGCTAAATCTGAAGAATCTGAAGTTGAAACTTCTAAAAAGGATGCTTACTTCAGCAGCACATATATGCTGAAATTGAAATTGGAACAATAAAAATTATCATGGTCCCTGTGCAAGAATGGCATGCAAATTTGTGAAGCAATTCAGAATTTTTCTCTGAATGAAAAATCCACCTCAGGAATGGTGAAATCACACATCTGCTAGACCTTAACTACACACACACACACACACACACACACACACACACACACACACACACACACACTTCAAAAGAAAAAGGACGGATTCATATCAAATCATTCTCACAAAGTTTTGAGCCTTTCCATGTTACTTTATCTTCTTTCTTTTTGTTAAAATAAGGGCCTTAATGTTTTTAGTATTCTTTTCCACTAGTTCCTTTTGCAGTAGAACCAAGATCAATATTTTTCTCTTATTTATTGCCTTATTCTTTTGGGACTGCCTCCAATTTTAGGTACCTATTTAGAATTTCCCAATATATGGAATATGTTTACCAGAGCTTTTAAATCCTAAGATCTTCCTTTCCTCTAAACAGTTGTACCAGTTATTGTCTGATAATCCACTTTAGCAACTACTTCTGTTCTACCTTCTAACACACTTCCTCTTTTGACTTGAACTGCTATTTCATTGCCTTTTAATTTTACATGACTGTTGCTTTCTCTAATTGCATTTCAAAGATCTGGTTCCGTTACCTATATTTGAGCCCCACATCATGGAGCAAAATACCTAACACCAGCAAGCCTTTAGCGTCACACTTGAAACCTGGTTGTGTTTGCTCCCTTGCAGTTCTTGTCAACACAGTGGTCTGTTTGGTCATTCGCAAAGGGGAATGGCAATATGTTCCCTGGTTGTCATAAGGACTGAACTGTATCATTATATGATGGTTTAAGTTGCTGCATTGTGTGCTGCAGGATTGCATCCATGAAAATGTGGTGCCTGTTAGTATACCTGGTACTTACCAGATACCTAATATATGGCAATTATTGCTATCACGGAGTCCTGTTAACTTTCTTATAAAGCATCAAGAAGAAAGTCTAGCAGAGGAAAAGTTGAACAATATGTAAATGGTTGGCAGTGAAAGAACTGCCTTTGGCTAAGGTTTCATACAAATTTTAATTCACCTTAGAGACAAATCAGCTATTTTATGAAGCTGTAAGATTTATTGTCTCAGTACCCATGCTTTAAAGAATCTGTTAAGATTTTTCTCTCATGTATGATGGGGTTGGGAGATGGAGAAGAAGGAAACTACTGAGCCCCATGAACTCTAGCTTCAGAAATATTTTTTTTCCATATTTAGTCCTTGAAAATTTGGTAACATCAGCCGGCGCTACCACAAACAATAGACATTGCTGGGTTGCATCATGGGGGAGAGAGAAGAGACTAGAAGGGAGCGGGAACACAGGTCTTTATTAATGCGGGCACCCCAGAAATGGGCAATAGCAGAGTGGTTCAGGCCAAGTGGAGCTAGCAAAATGGCCGCCTCCCAGTACACCTAGACGCCTTTCTCTGGGTCTTGTTGCGGAAGAGAGGAGAGGAGCAAAAAGGGGGCGACCTGCAGCAGCAGCAGCGGGCTTTATAGGATAAAAACCGGAAAAAGCAAGTCGGGACAGGATTGGCTAGGAAATAAGGCACTCCGGGAATAGGGTTTCAGCTCTGGGAAAATGGGCGATACCCTGAGGGTATCTGCACAATTACCCAACAAGACACAAACTCTTAATGAGGGATGGGCATTTTCAGACACTTGGAATGTGATGGTACTCAGATTCTATTCTCCCTTTCTTCCTCCCTCCCTTCCTTCCTGCCTTCCTTCTTTTCTTCCTTCATCCCTTCCTTCCTTCCTTCCTTCCTTCCATCCTTCTTACCTCCCTCCTTTTCCCTCTCTCTCATAATTTCTTTCTCTTCCTTCCCTTCTCTCTCTCTCCCTCTCTCTTGATTAAAAGTGGGCACAAAATTTAAGATTGCAGGGTAAAGTCCTACATTGGATACACCACCAAATTTCTTTGTCCTCAACCTTCCGATCTCTCAATGATAACCACCATAGTTTTCACAAAGTCTTCGAAATGGTTTGTTTGTTTATATTTCTTTCTTTCTTTTACTTTTTCAAGTAAATGTGCATCAGTTCTCTAGATTCCATATGAGTGAGGCCACCCAGTAGTCTTTCATTTTTTAACTTATTTTGCTAATTATCATCACGGCTGGTTCCATCCATTTTGTCCCAAAGTCACAGAGTAATATTCATGGAGTAAATATCACATACTTTCTTTAGCCAGTCTATCAGTGGGCATTTTGCTACATATACTCTTTGGCCATTATGAGTAATGCAGAAATGAACATAGGGGTACACATCTCTCCTCAAATTAGTGTTTTGAATCGGTGTTTTTGAGTATCCTTTGGATAAATGCATAAGAGAAGTATTGCTGGATCATAAGGTAATTCTATTTTTATTTGTTTACAGACTCTCCACACAGATTTCCAAAGGGGCTGCAAAAGTTTACATTCCTTCCAGCAATGTATCCAGGTCCCTTTTTCTCCACAACCTCTCCAACATTTGTCTTTTCCAGTTTTGTAGATGTAGGCTATTCTTACAGGTATGAGGTGGTGTCTCAGTGACTTTTTAATTTTTATTTATCTAATAATAAGTGAAGTGGAACATTTCTTCATATGACTGTACGTCATGTGTATCTCTTCTTTAGAAAACTGCTCAGTTCTTTGATTCATTTTTTATTAGGTATTTTTTTTCTTTTGTAGAACTGTACCAGTTCTTTATATATGTTTGATATCAGTTGATTGTTGAATGAGTGATGTGCAAATATATTCTCCTATTTACTGGGTTTCCTGTTTATCCTTGTGTAGTTTGCAGTCAGTGTGTAGAAGCTTTTTTTAGTTTGACACAGTCTTATTTATTTATTTATTTATTTATTTATTTATTGTCACCAGGGTTATCACTGGGACTCGGTCAGTACTGAAACACAAATCCACTCCTTCTGTTAGTTATCTTTCTTTCTTTCTCTTTCTTTCTCTGTTTCTTTCTTTCTTCCTTTCTTTTTCTTCTATTTTTCTTTGATATAATAGAGACAAGTTGAGAGGGAAGGGAAAGGTAGAGAGAAAGATAGACACCTACAGATGTGCTTCACGGTTCTTGAAGCTTGCCCACTGCAGGTGTGTCGGCTTTCTGGTGGGGTGATCTCCAGCAGGAAGGCAACTGAGTGGCTCTCTCTTGTTTGCTCAAGGGACGAAACGAAGCAAAGACACCGGGGAGAAAATGATGTGTTCTCAAATCTCTTTTATTGGCAGGTGGACATGAGTTTAAATAGAAAACCAAACAAAGAACATATTTCAAACATGTCAGAAATTACAGGTTTCTTAAAGGTCAGCTTGCCCCTATGGTAGGGGGCTGGTATGACAGGAATTGATGAGATACAAGACAGTTCTTCTCCATGATGCAAGCAACTTAATTATCCAAAGGTATTTGAGAGAAGCATAGGGGTTAAACCAGTAGGGTGAGACAGAGAGAAGATGGATATCAAAAGGCCATATAGTTTGGAATTTCTCTTGTCTGGGGTCTGAGGTGTATGATGGAGTGTGTGATAAGGTGTGTTCTCCTCTGTGATCAGAAGGTGAGGTGAACTTTGAGTAAGTGAATCTTAAAGTAGGCGGCCATGTGGCCTGCAGTTAATGGAAAAGGGGTATTGAGGTTTCTGTGGGCTTGAGAGTCAAGAAGGGAAGAACTTAGTCTGAGAGACGGTTTCTCCCCTTTGCTCACCTCGGTTGAGAGAGACTAACAAGAGGGTATCTTCTCAGACCTCCATCCAAGGATGGGGGGAGTTCTCCCTAAGCTCTATCAAGCTTACACATAGCCCCACAAAGGTGGTGGGTGAGGGCTTAAATCTGGGCCCTTGTGCATGGTACTGTGTGTTCAACCCAGTGTACCACAGCCTAGTTCCTATCCCATTTATTGATGTTATTTAACTTAAAAAGGGTTTTGGGTATTGGGGGCCTGTTGCAGTGTGTAAAAGGATACACTGCAGGGAGCTGGGAACTGGTTTAAACAATACAAGGTTTATTAGGTGAAACAGGTAAAAGGCAAAATGAGCACTTATCATCAAAGGTTAAGAGTACACTAAGTCCATAAAGTCTGAATATAGTTATCAAAAGTTTAGTCCCATAAGATAAACAATTATCAGCTCTGGTAAAGGTTGCTCATGGCTGTAGAGGAGTCTAAAAGTTTACCGGCTAGCAGAGTCACACGTGTTGAGTTCCCAGGAGAAGTAGCCATGGCAGAACCTGGCATGCCTCCATCGAGATGCTTCTGACCAGGAGAAGAAACAGCAGCCAAAGAGAGAGAGAGCACCACTTCCGACTGGCTGTACTTTTAAGTCTGTCCAGCCCACCCACAATGCTTTGTACATCAGCAAGGACTGGATCCACCCACAGTCCACTATATGCCTGCACAGATCACTGCATACTCTGTCGCTAAGGCTGACGTTAGCACTGTGTCTGGACTTCCATCCATGGTCGCCAGTATACTGCGTCACCACACTTATTTATTCTTGTTTTCATTGCCCATGCCCATGAGTTTGAATCTCTAAATACATCTTTGATGTGAGGATGGATGTAAAGTCTCACTGATTCTATAAATTTTAGAGAGTCTGACCTAATATTCAAGTCTCTGATCCATTTTAATTTGACTGTAGTATATGGAACTAGGTATTGGTCTAGTTTCACTTTTCTACATGTGGCTGCTCAGTTTTCCCAGTACTATTTGTTGGCGAGATCCAATTTATCTCCACTGAATCATTTTGGACCCTTTATTATATAATAGGTGGCTGTATATGTGTAGGCTCATATCTGGCCTATAATTCTGTTCCATTGATCCAAGTGCCCATTTTTATTCCAGTACCACACAGTTTTAATTATTATTGTTTTGTAGTATAAACTAAGATTGGGGGGCGTGATACCTCCATTTATTCCCCCATTTTTTCTTAGAAATGCTTTGACTATCTGTGATTCCACACAAAATTTCAAACAAATTATTCATTTTCCTTTAAAGATGCATTTGAAATTGTAAGTTGCTTTTGGTAGAACAACCATTTTAAGAATGTTTAGTCTTCCAATTTTCTTTCTTCTTTTTTTTTTTTTTCCCTCCAGGGTTATTGCTGGGCTCGGTGCCTGTACCATGAATCCACCGCTCCTAGAGGCTATTTTTTCCCCTTTTGTTGCCCTTGTTGTAGCCTTGTTGTGGTTATTATTATTGCCATTGTTGATGTTGTTCGTTGTTGGATAGGGCAGAGAGAAATAGAGAGAGGAGGGGAAGACAGAGGGGGGAGAGAAAGACACCTGCAGACCTGCTTCACCGCCTGTGAAGTGACTCCCCTGCAGGTGGGGAGCCGGGGCTTGAACCAGTATCCTTATGCTGGTCCCTGCGCTTTGCGCCACATGCGCTTAACCCACTGCGCCACCACCCGACCCCCAGTCTTCCAGTTTTCAAGAACAAGGAATGTTCTTCCGTGTGTGTGTGTGTGTGTGTGTGTGTGTGTGTGTGTGTGTGTGTGTCTATTTCTCTTAACAATGCCCTCTAGTTTTCCCTGTAAAGGTTGTCCTTCCTAAGATTCACCCCAAGGTGTTTTATCTCTTTAGATTCAATTATAAATAAGACTGATTATTTTATTTCCCTTTCCTCTGACTCCTGTTTTGTATATAGAAATGTCACAGATTTACGTGTATTGATTTAGTGTCCTGCTATTTTACTGAATTTATTCCATTTGGAGTGTTTTTTTTTTTTTTTTGTGACTGATATCTAAGCTTACTCATGATCAGAAAGGGCACTTTTTTTTTCTTTTGCCAGTTCACTACAAAATAATTTATTATAGCACAGCTTCAGCGCAAGCCTAAGTATAAGCACAGTCCTCACCACCCAAATTCTAGGGGGCCTTTTTCTTCCCCCTTGCCTTCCGGACCTCTTCTATCAAAACTTTCAGATACTGGATTTCCTTAGCCAGAGAGTCTGCCCGCTCTTTCAGAGCCTTTTTCTTCTTTTCTAGTTCTTTACACTCACCTGTCAGGGCTTCTTGATCTGCCCTTTTCTGGCAGTACTGAGTGGCTGCTGTCTTATTCTGCTCCTTTTTTTTTTTTTTTTTTAATTTTTTATTTAAGAAAGGATTAGTGAACAAAAGCATAAGGTAGGAGGGGTACAACTCCACACAATTCCCAAGCTTCTTATCCAGTTTCTCACCCTTAACTTTTGCTGTTACCATTTTCTCTCCAGGGGGATCATAGGGTTTGGGGTGGGCAGAACCAAAAAGGGAGCCTTGAGAAAAAAGGTTCCTGTTTGGAGAGCCCCTTGGGGTTGGGAGGCTATGCTGTGGAGAGCCCAAGTAGGAGTCAGAGCTCATACAATACCACTGTCGTTATCTGACGTGGCATCCTCCTCCTTTATGCAAAGAGGAATCTCACTAATAGATGCAGCAGAGTCTGGTTTCCTATCTCTTTCAGAGATATCCACCTCACTACCTAGCTCTAAACTAAAGGAATGATCTGGAGTGGAGGTCAGGGCCCCTGGGGTGGTGGTGGGGGGAGGTTGCAGAAGGGTCAAAAGGGCAACCTGGTCTATTTTTGGTAAACCTTCTGGAAGATGGCCAATTGGGTTCACTATCTGGGGGAGCTCCTTATTACTCTCCTGGACTAGGGGGTCAAAGAGATCACACGTGTCATCCAGCGAAGCTAAAAGCTCATCTGGCATGGTTTCCAGGCCATCTATACCCAACAGATCATCAAAGTCAAGCTCCTTCAGGTCCATTTTCTCCACCATCCAATCTGTCCCAGAGAAGGCATCCTCCTTGCAGATGTCTGAGGCATTAACCAACCCATCCACAGCCAGCCATTCGGAGGTGCCCGCCTTCACTCTGTTATCAGAGAACCCATGAGGTTTGAAGTGCTTGGCCATCTCCAGGTAGACATCTAAAAGACCCATGCTCTCCTCAGCCCCCAAACCCAACTGGTCGAAGGGGGACATCAAGTCCCCTATCAACACCTTGTTGCTCAAGTAGCTCATCTCAGCTATGTCTCGAAGCTTTGCCGGAATCAAGGAATGTAAGCTATTCAAAAGTGTCTTTGTCGGTTACAACAATGCTGCTGCTGGATGCCATGAAAAGCGCCATGGCTTAAGCTGCTGGGGGTTGCCGTTGCAGAGCCTGATGCTCCTGCTGCTGTTGCAAAGGCCAATGCTGCCGCAGGCACTGCTGCCTCTAATACACCATGGTGGCTGCGGACGCTGGGGGAGCGGCGGAGGAAAGACACGCAACTCTGACTCTACATCTAGAAGCTGGAGAGGAAATGCAGAAAAGATACTTTTGATGATTTCATTATTCAAACATTTATTTTAAATTATTTTTTATTTTTATTATTAAAATTTAATATTGAGCTATAAAATCTATATTTACATATATTTGCTCATTTCCCCCCTTTGATCCTGCCTTCTTTTCCTTTCTAAGTCACACCTACTACTTCTGAGTGCCCTTCCTTTTCCTCGCCCACCCCCTTCTCTCTCCAGATCCTGATGGAATTGTAGTTCAGAACCCTTTGGTCATCTTCCTCTGACATTTCTTCTCCATGGCAGTATGGACCAGAATTCTTTATGGGATGTAGAAGGAGAAAGATCTGGCTTCTGTAATTGCTTCTTTGTTGGATATAGGCATTGGCAGGTTGATCCATACCTCCAGCCCGTTTCTGTCTTTCCCTAGTGTTACACATTTATTAAGGTTGTCTTTGTTCCCAAGACATGATCAGTCCTTGAGAATGTCCCATGTGCACTCGAAAAGAATGTATATTCTTTTCTTTTGGAAGGAAAGGTTCTGAATATATCTGTAAAGTTCACTTCACCTATGGCTTCATTTATTTTTTTGAATTAAAAAAAAATTTTATTTATAAAAAGGAAACATTGACTAAACCACAGGATAAGAGGGGTACAAGTTCACACAATTCCCACCACCAGAACACTGTATCCCATCCCCTCCCCTGATAGCTTTCCTATTCTTTATCCCTCTGGGAGTATGGACCCAAGGTCACTGTGGGATGCAGAAGGTGGAAGGTTTGGCTTCTGTAATTGCTTCCCTGCTGAACATGGGCATTGACAAGTTGATCCATACTCCCATCCTGTCTCTCTCTTTCTCTAGTGGGGAAGGGCTCTGGGGAAGTGGAGCTCCAGGACACATTCATTGGTGGGGTTGCTGTCCAGGGAAGTCTGGTTGGCATCATGCTAGCATCTGGAGCCTGGTGGCTGAAAAGAGAGCTAACCTACAAAACCAAACAAATTGTTGACCAATCATGGACCTAAAGGCTGGAATAGTGCAGATGAAGAGTTGGGGGTGTCTCTGTTTTGTAGATAGCTAGTAGGCATATTTTAGTTATATTCCAAAGGGCCTCTGGCTATACTAGTTTTTTTTTTTTCTTTTTTCCTCTGAGCCTGAAATCTGATATGCTTGTGGATCCAAGTTATTGTCTGGGGAGATGATGTCATGGCTGGCAGAAGGACCAGAAAGCTGGATTAGGGAAGAGAGTAGCTCCCAAATATGGGAAAGGGGTATAAACATTGTTGACTGTAAACCCCAGTGATTTGATGTGATCTGGGGCCCATATTCAGCTTAGGAGCCTATGTGACTTCTGCATCCCTGTGGATCTGACCTCACATTCTGTGGTCATAAGTAGGAACGCTCCAAGCTGCCCCAATATCAGGACCCATCTTCCTCAGGTGTATCATAGAGTATGTTGTCCATCCTGCCTTCGAAGGATGGAACATTCTCTACCATTGTTGATCCAAGTTGAGGGCAAGGTCCTATGAGGGTCCACAAAAGGGTCTATTGTGTTTTTTCTGTTAGAAATGACCAGTAACAATGGAGAGAGGGACTTATTTGAGGTCTAGGCCTGTCATGTCTGTTTGGGAATCTCAGGACTCCCTGATTAGGGCCTCAGCTGATGGGGTGGCCTGATAGTGACTAAAGAGTCATCATTAAAGTATGCCAGTCTCTTGCCCTTATTTAGCTTTTGCAGTTCTTGCTTTGATGAAGTTAGCTTTGGAGTGAGTGAGAGAACTGTAATAGGAAGTAGGCGAGGAAGGTATCTATGTCTAAATAAACACTATTTTCATTATGAACTTGATACTGACTCACTAAAGACTATTGTGTATTTTTGCTTTCAGGTATATATTTTGTCCTAATTTATGGATCCATGTGAACATACGCTCTATCTCACGGGACCTGGTCTATATCTAGGTTTTGGGACTTTGTTAGGAAGTGAACTTCTTGGAATGAATTAGAGAATACTGTGAGAGGAAAGATCTCACCTGAGTAATGAGGGTGAAGGGTTGGCATTCCATGCCTGATGTTTCTGGACACAGCCTAAGACTTCACTTAAGGCCTCAATTTCTTTGTTGATTTTTTTGTCCTGATCATCTGTCTCTCGTTGTGAGTAGTGTGTTAAAATCTCCTACTGTTATTATGTTGTCAGTATCTCACTTAAGGTCAGTAAATACTTGTTTTATATATTTGGGTGTACTCATATTGGGAGCATTTATACTGATGATGGTTATGTCTTCCTGATGGACTTATGAGCTGACCAATATGTAGTATCCATGTCTATCTCTTATCACCTTCATTTGATCTGATATTAGAATAGCTGCTTATGTTTTTTTTCTTTTTTCTTTTTGCATTAATGGCTTGCAATACCTTATTCCAGTTTGTCACTTGGAGCTTCTGACCATTTTTCTTTTGTATGCATCTTTCCTGGAGACATAGGATAGTGGGATCTTGCTTTATAATTCAGTCAGTCACTCTGAGTCTTTCGATTGGTGAATTTAAGCCTCTCACATTTAAGGTTCTTGTTGATAAGTGTAGTTTGCTTATAGCCATTCTAGTTTTTGTTTCAAGGTTGTTTTATGTTCTTGTTTTTCCTGTTTGCTTTTGGTTGATCTTTATGTGGATGGTTTTCTATAGTAGCCTTGCCTACCGTGTATGCTTTCTATTTGTCTCTGTACTATAGTTTGTTTTGTGGTTATTATGAGTATTTTGTCAAACTAAGAATATCTACAGCAGTCTTTATTAATTTATTTTGGTTTGCCAACATTTGACTTTATTACTCTGTCTATTTTGCCCTCTCCCTTTCTCTATCTCTGCTTTTACCTTTGTTGTGTTTTTGATACTATTCTACTACTAATGATATCATTAAGAGTTGGAATTCCTTTGCTTCTTCTTTTCATGTGGGACAGTATTTCATACAAAGCAGGACTGGTGGTGGTGAATTCCTTCAGTTTCTGAATGTTTGAAAAAATCTTTACTATTCTTCAAAATTGAAGGATAATTTAGCAAGATACAGTATTTATGGCTGACAAGTCTTATCTTTTATACTTTGCATATTCCATTTCACTCTGTTCTTGCCTCATAGGATTTATGATAAGAACCTGATGGTTCTATCTCTACATGTTCTTTTATTTTTCTTCGCCTAGCAGTCTGCAATATTTTCCCTTGTTCTTTCTTTTGAATAGTTTTACTATAATGTGTCTTGTTGTGTGTTATTTGGGTTCAGAAATTTGGGTGTTCCTTTAGCTTCCTAGACATTTTGGGGAAAAGTCTGCTATAATTTTTTGACTATGTTCTCTCCTCTCTTGGTCTCTTCTTCCTCAGAGAATCCAGTAACATTCAATATTATTTTTTTATTGAGTCTGTTATTTTAGAGAGAAGTGCTTCATTTTCCCTAAACTTTTCCTCTCCAACAGCTTTACATTCCCTGAGTGTGTTGGTTGTGTCTTCTAGTGCACAGATTTATTATGGGGAGAAAGTTGTCATTACAAAAACCTAAGAATGGAGAGACTTTCACATTTTTGGTAGCTAATATGATTATACCCTCCTAGAACCTAAAATCCAAGTTATTAATTTTCATATGCTCTTTCCACAAATCACAATAGATTGGTGCTTTAGGGGGGTGACCATGTTATATAAATGAATGACAAAGACAGCTTATGTCTCTGGAGAAACAATGATGTCCATTCACTTAAATACTTAGTTCCCCAGCACCACCATACAACAGAGGAGTGAACCAATTGAGTCAGCAATATTTTTTTAGAGTTGTCCTCATATGTAAATTAGTTAATTTTCAACATTTATCACAGTTTCTAAAAATCTACAACACTTCTTACTCTTTTGCACTTCTGCACTTGATGCATTGCATGTCTATACTGCACATATGTATAATTATAATTCCTCAAAGCAATTAACATACTGATGATAATGATCTGGAATGTCACAGAGACAGTCTCTGATTACATTTAACATCAATTACAATGAAATCTTCTTGCTCAGGTATATTTAATGTTAGTTGATATGATGATAAAGAAGAATATAGTTATGACAGCCAGTTTGGTCAGTGTGTTTATCAAAGCAGTAGATATTAAGGACTGGCATGATAGGGGGATAAGGAATGCTTCCCTATAACATTTGTAGTATTACTGGCCCTTCATGTGTTGTTCATTTTACTAAACTGAAGACATATTGAAGTGTTAACCGCAAGAATGAATTTAGATCCTGAAGCTCACATTTGGCATAAATGTAAATGCTGTTACAGAGTGTGTTAGTTAGAAAGGTGTGACTGTGTCTCATATGTTCTCATCTTTCCTTATACCAGCACTTTGAATAGAACTTGTGTTTGTTAAAGACCATGAACACATTCCCTTTTTGAGCATGAATAGATTTTGTTAAAAGGGCCAAGATTAGGGCCAGGGATAGTTGAGCACTAACTGTAGTACAAGACTTCTATGAGATTTGAGCTTTCATCCTCAGCATCACATATATCAGAGCTGAGGAATACTCTGGTGTGGCTCCCCTCTTCTTATACACGCAAAGGAAGTATAACTTTTTAAAAAAAATTTCCACCAGTGTTATTATCACTGGGGGGTATGGTGCCAAAGTAACAATCCCAGCAGTGATTTCTTCTTCTTATTTATCTTTTTAAATTCTCTTTCTATTTTATTTGATAGGACAGAGAGAAAATGAAAGGGAAGGGGGAGATAGAAGGGGAGAGAGAGAGAGATGGTGAGGTGGTGGCACACCAGGTTAAGTGCATGTAGTATTTGAAGTGCAAGGACCCTCACAAGGATCCTAGTTCCAGCCCCTGGCTCCCCACCTGCAGGGGGCTCACTTCACAAGTGGTGAAGTAGATCTGCAGGTGTCTCTCTGTCTCTCTCCTTCTCTACCTCCCCCTCCCACTCTCAATTTCTCTATGTCCTATCCAATAAAATTAAAAGAAAAAAAAATGACCTTCCTAGTGCCTGTTACCATGCCTCACTTGAGAAGTGTTCGTCCTCCTTATAGGTGGAATTCGGGGGCTTGAATTTGAGTCCTTGTGCATGGTAATGTGTGTGCTCAACCACGTGTGCCACTTCCCAGCTCTCAGGAAGTACAGTATTTTACATTCTTAGGAAAATAAGCTTTCTACTAGTCCTTGGTAAGAAAGAATTGTACCAAGAATTCTCCTTTGTGGACAAATAGAACACATTTAAGAATGAGATAAAGTGTTAGTGTGAAGACTATGGTATTTGGCACTTGCCTGGATATTTCAGAGAATATGTGAAAGGAGGACACAGTCAGGCAGTACCTCTTGTTTTTGCTGAAGTCTAGGTTATATTTTATGCATATATTTTCCTGCTTCTTCGCCCCTTGCTGTGTTTTTCTATTTTTGTTTCTCTGCCTTTCCTATCCCTTTCCTTTTTCTCCTCTCTCAAGACCCCCATACCCATGTTTCAGGGTGGAATGGATTTGTGTTTGTTTTCCAGGCAGTGTGAGAAATAGCTACTTGTGTTATCAGATATGTTACAGGGTCAGGGAAGAGAGTTACATTATAATGTGAAGACCACATTATACTAAAGATAGATGTGGATTTTAATTGCTATCATCCTTATTATATATTATAATGTATCCTGATAATACTGTCATTGGTCTGGTGACCAATGGCACCAGGCAAGATGTTTTAGATCCAAAATGGCATACATCTGAAAAGGTCATGGATATGAAGATACCATTCACTTGTCATGGGGAAAAAACAAACAAAAAAAATCCTTTAATTCCTCCTCTGAATGTTACTGAATTTATTCTCTTTTCTTTGGTTGGAATGGTGGTGCTGCATACAGATTAGCCTGCCTGACTCTGACTGGTGCTTTAAGACTCTTATGGCTATTTATTTCTGTCTCCTAGGTCCGGAGAGCCTAGAGTCCTGTTGATATGAGTTGCATTGGTAAGGGGAAATTATTCTAGAATACAATGTACAGCTTTTCTGATCTCTAGTGTAATTTCACTTTGACCAGGTGATCACCATGTTGATACCAGGCTATTGTTTCTCTTTTGAAATACAAAAGGAAGTGAAGGCTTTAGCAGTATTGCATATCTGTGAGTTAGGAAACGGGAAAAGAGATACTTCTGCTATTGCTGGTGACTCTGGTTATTCTGAAATGTGATTGTGACATTCCCTGAGAACACAGTGTGCTGCAGAATAGCACAGTCTAGGTGCTGGTATTTTAGCTGGCAAAGCTCCCACCTTTCATTTTCACAGTGAAAATGAAATGTTACTTTGCATGGCCATATATCTAGACAACAGAGTAGCTTTTGAACTGTATAACAACTGGGGCATCAAGAATTTTAGAAAAAAAGATGTATGTAGCAAAATCAAATCTCAATTCATTATCCTTCACCAGAATAAAAACTACAAATTCAGCAAGACTGAAAAGATTGAAATTCACCTGCAAACCTAGACATTGTGCCCTAGATCAATTTCAAACTCTAGTTCATAGGAAGTTTAATAATCTCTTTTATATCTGGTTTAGTCTGAAAAAGCACAAGTTCCTGGCTTGTTAGATTTTTTTTTCTTTTCTTGCAGATTACGTCTTTGTAAATAGAATGAGGTACTGGTTTGAAAGTTTCCCACAGCCAGAGTCAGAGAAGCTGTTTTATTAGTCCAAGACTGGAAAAGTTAAGTTCTTCATGGGAGAGGGAAACATGAGGGGGAAAGCCAGCCTGCACAGTGGGTATAGAGAAAAGGGTGGCATAAGGGAGTGGCTCAGAGTGGAATAGTCCAAATTGCAAAAATTTCAATGCCAGGCACAGGCAGAGTCGTGGGAAGAAGAGCCCAGCTAGACGCTGAATCTGTGCAGTGATTCTGCTTAGCAATTTCGTTTTGCCCCAGGGAGGTATAAACTTCAAGGAAAAAAATGCTTATTAAGAACATCATTACAAAAGAAACAGAGGAATGAAGAATAAAAGAGAGAAAATATGTACATAATAACATAACCATTTAAAGGTTATGTTTGTCACAAGACGGGGCAAATTGATTTTCAATTTTTTATGAGCCACTTTTTTTTTACTCAGTTCAGCTCAATCAGTTGAATTTAACTATATTAATTGTAATGAATAAAATTAACTGCTTACGAAATACATGTATATAGCATATATTTGGTAGACCATTAATTTGCACATAGCTTTTATGTGACATGATTTCATGTAACACAAAGTACCATTAATATGAAGAATGGTTCTGGGGAAATTCTAAACTGTTTTTCACTAAAGGCATAGATAAGTCCTAGTCAGCAAACCCATCTTTCATGGGTCTTTTGGGTTCTCTATTCCTTTTATCCAACAGATACGATGGCATTTGTTCATCTTTGTTACCTCTCACATCATGAGTTTCCCTTTTTAAAATATCAAACATTGGGGGGGAGGGATCTTCATGTGTAATGATTACTTCTGTTATTGATTTACTTAATGCTTTTGTTGATCACAACAATAACTGCTTTGAAACTAATAGAGAATTCATTGGTGAGATGTCTGATTTGTTTGACTTGGGGCTAGGTGGTGGCATAGCTGGTTGAGTGCACGTTACAGTGTGCAAGGACCGGGTTTGAGCCCCTGGTCCCTACCTGCAGGGGGAAAGCTTTGTGAGTGGTGAAGCAGTGTTGAGGTGTCTCTCTGTCTTCCTTCCTCATTATTTTCCCCTTCCCTCTTGATTTCTGGCTGTCTGTATCCAATAAATAAATAAAGATAATAAAAATTTTTAAATGAAATAAAATAATTTGTTTGACTTAATGATAATTATAGAGGAGCATGTAGGTGAATACTCCTGAAGGTTTTGAAAAATGAGAGAATATTTTTAGGTAGATGACTAGGGAATACTTCACTGTTAAGACTAATATTTCTCAAACAGAATTTCAAACCATTCTTGACCTCATACATTTTATGAGTATGTTTTACTCTTTCCCCACCAATATATTTGTATTTAAACTACTTGAAAGACCTAGCAGAAAAGTTTCATTATATATTGTCCTAGCAGGATAAGGTGGAACTCTTTAATTAGGTTCACTGTCCAGGTCACACTGAGGACCTTCAAACATCTATGGCTGTTCTGTGTGATACTGTAACGTTCTAAGCTTGGTGTGATGTGATCGTTGGGGTGCTGTTTTAATTTCTTAGCTGTAAATGTGAAATTTGGAACCAAGAAGCACAGTGTGTAGGCATATTTAAGCTTGAGTCATTTATGTCAACTTTCAAAAGAGGATACCATAAACTTTAATATATTCTTGAGTCCACGGACTACTCCAGTATCTTCTCAACACTTTCCACTGTTTTTCTTTTTCCGTGAGCTAACTAGACATGAGTTCTGCTATTTGCGATGTGAACAACTTTAATAATTGTTGTAGAGAAGGGAGGTAGACTATCTTATCTTGGACTTTAAATCTACTGGAAATTGAGAATTGCAGCCTAAATTTGCATCAGGATATTGTGGGATTTAGATAAACACAGTGAGGTTATAAATACTACATAATCTATAACTAATGTCGTATATTTTCAGAGGTGGGCGGGAAATAGTACTTTCTTTCCATCAACCCCAGCTTCCATAAAATTTCCATATGTGCATAATTCAGTTTTTTCAATACTAGCAGCTCATCTAGTAGCTTGATCTCAGGCTTGACCAAGTTTATCTGATGTTTTGAAAGAACTGTTTCTTATCTCCGTTGAACATAAGAGCTGCTTTTAGAAAGAATAAGTAAGAAAAATATTCTATTTAAAGCATTAATTTTATGCTAGTAAATTAAAAAATAAGTTGTATTCCAAAAAGGCATAAATATTCATGACTTATTTACATAGCTTAATTAAATCAAGTATTTACATGAGGATATTTTTAAAGGAATTATATCAAAATATTAAGAACCATTGTGAAGAAGTATTAGTATTACAGATGGTTTCCTCTCCATCATTTTTCCAGTTTAAAAACTTTTTCATAATGTGACATTATTCTATATAATAATAATTTTTGGTGATCACAGTGTTATACTCAAGTTGTTGAACTGTAAAGTTATACAGTTGAAACTTAATGTGATTTTATAAACTAATGTCATCAAATATAAGTAATCACAAACAAAATTTTAAAGATATAAGATGCAGGGAGAACTAATACACCTAGTCCCATTCAAGGTAAAAATAGAGGAAATAAGGAGTGAGGAAGAAAGGACCTAGGAAGAAAAAAAGGAGAAAGAACACTCAAGTACTGTCATATTGTCAGAAAAAAAAAAACTTGATGAAACGGTCTTGAAAAGCTTAACATTTTGACTTTTGGTCTTGAAGTATTATGAGTTTCAGTTTATGAATGACTGAGTGATGTTTATGTCAGCATTTGATAAAAATGGAGTAGGAACAAATGTATTTTTTCTTCAGTTTAACAACCATACCCTCAGGGATAAGGCAGTTGCTTCTTAGCTAACCGATGCAGGTTTTAGATTACAAGGTTATTTGGCAGTTGTCCACTTTATCTGTTGGTCTAAAATAGAATTATATTACAAGAGCAACAGTGATAAATAAGAAAACCTATTTTAGGTTCTAAAGGAAATAAGAAAAGTGTATAGAACTTCTTATTAAGCACATTTAAGGGTTCCTCTTTCAGGATTTAAGTGTAAATATGTTGCCTTAGGAAATGTTTTAGCCAGCGATTAAAAAACTATAATTAACATATATAACATACAACGTTTATTATATCTGTTGTTGGTTAAAATACCAATACTTTCTTTAAGATGGTGTGCACACATATTTACATATTAAATACAAGAAGCTATAACTCAAAGTAAATAAACAGTGAACATATACAGTTCAGTAGGCATTAGAACTAGATTGAACTTTAGACACGACATAGACAAATGTTGCCACAAATTGTCCAGGAAAGCATTTTGAAATGATAGAAATGTTCTTTATATGTATTGTCAAAATAGTAGGCACTAATCCCATGACTTGAAATATGGCTAGTTTGGGACTAGATCTGAAAAACTAAAATTTTAATTTAATTTGAATAGCTACACAAGGCTAGTGCTTTGTATTGGACATTGCAAATCATGTTTATTTGGCAGACAAATCAAGTGAAAAAGACTAAGCTAATGTAAAACAGTCTTAAGATAATACTAGACTAAATCTAGCATCACTATTTCAATAGATTTTTTAAATTCTTTTTTTATTGGATAGAGACAACCAAAAATAAAGAGGAGGAGAGGGAGATAGAGAGAGGGACAGAGAGAGAGAGAAAGAGAAAAAGAGAGAGAGAGAGAGAGAGACCGAGAGACCGAGAGACCTGCAGCAATGCTTTACTGATCACAAAGCTATTCCTCTGCAGGTGGGGGCTTCCGGCTTGAGTGCGTCCTTTTGCATGGTAATATGTGTGCTCAACCAGGTGTGCCACCACCTGCCCTTCACTCAAAACTTAAAAAAAAACTTTTATTTATAAAAAGGAAACTGACAAAACTGTAGGATAAGAGGGGTACAATTTCATATAATTCCTACCACCAGACCTCCATATCCCATCCTCTCCCTGATAGCTTTCCTATTCTTTAACCTTCTGGGAGTATGGACCCAAGATCATTGTGGGATGCAGAAGGTGGAAGGTCTGGCTTCTGTAATTGCTTCCCACCTGAACATGGGCATTGACAGGCTGATCCATACTCCCAGCCTTTCTCTCTCTTTCCCTAGTGGGGAAGGGCTCTGAGGAAGCAGAGCTCCAGGACATATTGGTAGGGTTGTTTGTTCAGGGAATTCCGGTGGGTATCATGTTAGCATCTGGAACCTGGTGGCTGAAAAGAGAGTTAACATACAAAACCAAATTGTTGACCAGTCATAAGCCTAAAGGCTGGAATAGTGCAGATGAAGAGTTGGGGGTGTCTCTGTTTTGTAGATAGCTAGTAGGCATAATTTAGTTATATTCCAAAGGGCCTCTGGCTATACTAGTTTTTTTTTTCTTTTCTTTTTTTTTTTTTTTTTTGCCTGAGCCTGAATTCTGATATGCAGGTGGATCCAAGTTATTGTCTGGGGAGATGATGTCATTGCCGGAAAAAGGACCAGAAAGCTGGATTAGGGAAGAGAGTAGCTCCCTAATATGGGAAAGGGGTATAAATATTGTTGACTATAAACCCCATTGATTTGATCTGATCTGAGGCCTATAATCAGCTTAGGGGCCTATGTGACCTCTGCATCCCTGTAGATCTGAACTCACATTCTGTGGTCATGAGGTAGGAATATTCCAGACTGCCCCAACATCGACCCATCTTCTTCAGGTATACCATAGAATGTGTTGTCCATCCTCCCTTTGGAGGATGGAACATTCTCTACCATTGTTGATCCAAGTTGAGGGCAAGGTCCTATGGGGGCCCACAAAGGGTTCTGTTGTGTTGCTCCTGATAGAAATGACCGGTAACAATGGAGAGAGGGATTTATTCGAGGTCTAGGCCCATCATGTCTGTTTGGGAATCTCAGGACTCCCTGATTAGTGCCCCAGCTAATGAGGTGGCCTGATTTCACTCAAAGCTTTTTAAGGAAGAAACTAAGAGATAAGATTCTGTGATTCTCTGATAACACATCTGATGACAGTTTTTAATTAATAGTTTGTTTACATATATTGTATTCTCATTTGATTTTTTCTATAACTATATTGGTTTGGAAGAGAAAATATTGTTATCCCTGCATTATAAGTATTGTTCCAGTGGTCTAAATCATTAGCCCAAATTAATGTACCTATTAAGTGCATCTGCTGGAAAGGGTTTCAGTTTTTAGTTCAGTTCCTTCTTGTCATACTTGACTGCCCTTGAGAAGGATTAAGACTTGTAAAGCTGCCTTAGAAAACATTCTCTGACAAAAGTTTAATGGGAAACTGTATCAAGAAGATACAGTACTATAAAATAAATAAATCATGGAGATGTAATATACATTATAGTTACTATAGTTAATATTATGTTGAATATTTGATTTTAACAAAGTAGATTTTGTAAGTTCTCCAAAACAAATGTTGGTAGCTATCTACGCTGACAGAAGATAATTACACTTATTGCGGTGATCAGATTGCAACTATATACAGATATGTTTGTTATACACCTGAAACTAAGATGATCTCATACACAAATTATATTTAAAATTGTTAAAAGGTATAGGGAAGAGAGTAACCTGTTGCACTTATTAGAAGCATAATTTGATCAAGTTACTTATCCTTTTTTTTAAATTGGAAATTAGTGGTTTACAGTATAGTTTTTAAAACATAGGCACAGTCTCTTGTCTCCCTTTAACTAGCATGTAGGAGACACACCAGGATCCCATTGTCCCTTCATCCTGTCCTTTTCCCTCCCAACTCATAGCCCTTTGCTTTGGTGCAATACACTATTCTCAGTCCAGGTTTCACCTTATGTTTTCCTTATTGTTCACTGTTCATTTTTTAAAATATTTATTTTCCTTTTTGTTGCCATTGTTGTTTTAATTATATTTATTTATTTATATTTTAAAATAATTTTTACCTATAAAAAGGAAACACTGACAAGAACCATAGGATAAGAGGGCTACTACTCCACACATTTCCCACTACCAGATCTGTGTATCCCATCCTCTCCCCTGATAGCTTTCCTATTCTTTATACTTCTGGGATTATGACCCAGGATCATTATGGGTGTAGAAGGTTGAAGGTCTGGGTCTGTAATTGCATCCATACTCCCAGACTGTCTCTTTCTTTCCCTAGTGGGGAAGGGCTCTAGGTAAGTGGAACTCCAGGACACATTGGTGGCAATAACTTGGGTCCACCTCCATATCAGATGTCAGAAACAAAAAAAAAAACAAACAACAAAACAAAAACTAGTATAGTCATGGGCCCTGTTCAGCATGATACCTTTGAGTTCTCAGTATCCTATTGCAAAAGAGATTATTTCATCATTTTGTATATATGTACCACTACTTCCTTAGAAATTCATTTATCATTGGGCACCTGAGTTTCTTCCAAGTCTGGGCTATTACAAACTGTGATGCTATGAACATTGGTGTACATAGGTCCTTCTGGACAGGAATTAAAGGGATACAGATAGGAAGAGAAGTCAAACTGTCACTAATTGCAGATGATATGATAGTATACATAAAAAGAAAATTTAAGAATCCAGCATGAAGCTCCTGAAAATTGTCAGGCAATATAGTAAGGTGTCAGGCTACAAAATTAATATACAAAAGTCAGTGGCATTCCTTTATGCAAACACAGTCAGAAGAAGAAATCCAGAAATCAGTCCCCTTCACTATAGCGGCAAATCAGTAAAATATCTAGGAATAAACCTCACTATAGAAGTGAAAGACTTGTATATTGAAAATCATGAGTCACTATTCAAGGAAATAGATAAAGAGACAAAGATTCATGGATTGGAAGAATCAGCATCATTAAAATGAATATTCTAACCAAAGCTATATACAAATTTAATGCAATCCCCATCAAATATCCATCTTTTTAAAAAATGAGAATAGAACAAAAGCTACAAATGTTTATGTGGAACCAGAAAATACCTAGAATGGTCAAAATAATCTTGAGTAAAAAAAAAAAAAAAAAACAGAACTGGAGGCATCACACTCCCAGATCTCAAATTATTACCCTTCAGATCAATTCATCCTCCCCCATGGATTATTTAAATAGACAAGATGGGTGCAAAACACTCCTTTGGCTATTATGAGTGAAAACAAAATGGGATAGTACTTTACACTCTAATGTCAACAATATATAAGAATATTTAATAATGTCTGTGACCTGTGAAATGCCACACATCTTCATTCGGATCAGAGGTTATATTTTTATTTTTGCTAAAAATATGAATCATAACAGTATTGTAAGCATATACTTACCAACCATTTTTAGCAATTGGAAAAATATTCAGGTTCAGGATCAAATTTTTTATCTCTGTATGGGACAATTAAATAAAAGAGATTAGTTACCATTTATAGAGCAAACCCCCAACTGGGACTGGCCTTTTAAGCAATATGTATCACTAGACATAAAAATGACAAAGCTACAGAGTGTTTCTGGCACATTTACCCATTATGTCTGTGGGAAAAGCAACACAAAAACCTTGGCCTTGCATTTGAAGGACAGCACATTACTATCAAGAAAGTGCTAGGCATAGGTTTGACATGTGGTCCAAATCATTTACCAGCTTTATAACCTTAGGACTTTAAACCATTATTTTATAAATAAAAAAAAGAAAAAATAATAGCCCTTTTTCCTTTCTCACAGGAGTGTTGTGAGGCAAATAAATGAAATAATGAAAAATCACTTTGTAATTGCATAGTGTTTATACAAATAGAAGATAACATTACATTTATAACTTAGATGTCAAAAGATTTTTTTATAGTTGCATTCATGTGTTTGTCTTTTTCCCCCCTGGGGTATCTTTTAAAAAATATGACCTGCCTTTCTGTTTGGATGACCTTTAGACCTCTGCTTCATCAAAGTCAGTGACAAAGTTTCATAAATTCTTCTTGTCTGTTGAAATCCCATGTGTCTCCAATGGTACATTTGTCACCAACAAAAACTGGGCCATGGTGAATGACTGTGAGGCAGAGTGGATGGCCTCTGCATAATTATCCTTCCACATAAATTACATAAAAACAGCATTGTGTAACTTTCATGACAAGGCTGGCTTTAAGCAAACTTATTTTTAGTTGAGAGCATAGTTGGGAAAAGACACAGGCAATGCATATGCAACAGCTTCCAGAGGAGGTATAAAAACACCAAAAAGTAATAGGGGTCAGTACTCCCAGACTTATTTATTTTATTTTATTTTATTTTAAGAAAGGATTAATTAACAAAACCATAGGGTAGGAGGGGTACAACTCCACACAATTCCCACCACCCAATCTCCATATCCCACCCCCTCCCCTGATAGCTTTCCCATTCTCTATCCCTCTGGGAGCATGGACCCACGGTCATTGTGGGTTGCAGAAGGTAGAAGGTCTGGCTTCTGTAATTGCTTCCCCGCTGAACATGGGCGTTGACTGGTCGGTCCATACTCCCAGTCTGCCTCTCTCTTTCCCTAGTAGGGTGGGTCTCTGGGGAAGCTGAGCTCCAGGACACATTGGTGGGGTCTTCAATCCAGGGAAGCCTGGCCAGCATCCTTATGGCATCTGGAACCACCCAGACTTATTCTTACATGAAGCATTTAAAAAAAATTTATTAGCTTCATGTTTATTTTTTATTTTTTTTACTAGAAGATTAATGATTTGAAGTGCAGTTGTCAGCACATGAGTACAGTTTCTCATCTCACCAAGATAGGTGTTAGTAAAACACTCTCACCTCCACTTAGGTGCACCACTATGTACCAGGACCTGAAGCTCCCCTCCTTCTCCCTATTGCTCCTTCCCCAGGGTCCTTTTGCTTTGGTGTGATACATCAAACCAGTGCAAATTTTACTTCATATTTCCCCTTTCTGCTCTTGTTTCTTAAGTTCTCCCATGAGCGAGATCATCCTATATTAGATGCCATACTTTTTTGTCTGTTTCTGAATGGAGAGAATTTAGAACCAAACCCAGGAATACATGGACCTTTAATATATGGAAGAGGAGGTTTTGTGGATCACCGAGGAAAAGCAGACTATTATTTTTATTTTTTAAATTAATCTTCTCTTTTTAATAACATTTTTACTGGTCTTCCATTGGCTTAAATACTTAAAAAAAATTTTTTTTATGGTTCAAAAAGGAAACACTGACAAAAGCCATAGGATAAAAGGGGTACAACTCCACACAGTTCCCAGTGTCAGGACTCTGTATTCTGTCCCCTCCCCTGATAGCTTTCTTATTCTTTATTACTGTGGGTGTATGGACCCAGGGTCATTATAGGGTGCAGAAAGTGGAAGGTCTGGCTTCTATAGTTGCTTCCCAGCTGAACATGGGTGTTGGCAGGTCAATCCATACTCCCAGCTTATCTCTCTCCCTAGTGGGGCAGGGCTCTGGGGAAGTGGGGCTCCAGGACACATTGGCAGGGCCATCAGCCCAGAGAAATCTGGTTGGCATCGTGGTAGCATCTGGAGCCTGGTGGCTGAAAAAAGAGTTAACATACAAAGCCAAACAAATTTTTGACTAACCATAAACCTAAAGCTTGGAATGGTTCATATGAAGAGTTGGGGGGGGGGTGTCTCTGTTTTGTAGATAGTTAGTAGTCCTATTTTAGTTATATTCTAAAGGGCCCATGACTATACTAATTTTTTTTTTCTTTTTTTTCCTGAGCCTGATATCTGATATGTAGGTGGATCCAAGTTATTGTCTGGGGAGATGATGTCATGGCTAGAGAAAGGATAAGAAAGCTGGATCAGGGAAAAGAGTAGATCCCAAATTTGGGGAAAGTGTACACATATGTAAACCCCATCTATTTGATCTGATCTGGGGCCCATACTCAGCTTTGAGTCATGTAACTCCACACCTTGTTTATGTATAAGCCACATTATGCCCAATCACCATACTTTTTGTGCCATTCACCATTATCAAATTTTCCCTTTCAGTGTATTACTCCCATTCCCCTACCTCCTCTTCTCTGTGACTACTGTAATTTTATTATTTTTATTGAGATGTAATTGACATATATTGTATAGATTCAAGATATACAATGTACTTATGTGATACTTGTGTATATGTATTATAATTGGGATTAGCATTATAAATGTTAGTAACAGTATTTTTACCACATTCGTATTTTTCATTTCTATTTTTGTGACAAAAATAGGTAAGGTCTAGTTTCTCAGCAACTTTGAAGTTTATAACAGATTACTGTTGACTATAATCACTATACTGTGCATTAGGTTTCCTGTACTTAACTATTAGTTGCAAACTTGTAATTTATCGTCTATCCAACTCCATCCTGACCATTTGCAACTCCTGGTATTCAACATTCTGCTCTATTTTTTTTCAATTTTATCTTTACATATATATATCAAGACCACTGCTCAACTTTGGCTTATGGTGGTGCTCAGACATGGAAATTGTTTACATAGCCACTATGATATCTCCTAAGCCCAGTTAAATTACATAATATAATATTTATCTGTTTGACTTATCTTGTACCATAATGTCCTTGAGTTTCATCATTTCCTTACAAATGGCAAAGTCTTCTCCTTCATGGTTGAATGATATTCCATTCTCTCTCTCTCACATGCTCTCTGTGTGTGTGCATGCATGTATATGTTATTATACATGTTATTATACATGACAATATGTGTATATACATTTGAAATGGTATTTGTCAATTTATGAATGAAATACATTTAGGTCATTTTCTTATCTTGTCTATTATTAATAGGTCTATGAGAAACAAGTGGGAATGTAGATATCTTTTCTTTATTCTTTTTAAATCTCATTTAGATGTTTACCCAATAGCATCACAAGTAGCAATGTCTCCTTCTCTTCTAGTACCCAACAGTGGGACTTCTGAGTCATATTTAGTCTATTATTTTCATATTTAATTTCTTGAACTACCTGTATACTATACTAATGTATAAAGCAGTCTATCAAATTGCAAATATAAAGGTAAGTAACCAGAGCAAATAGTGGACAAAGGACATTTCAGAGAAGGAGGCATTTAAATTGCCTATCAGCATATGAAAAATGTTTAGTTTTCATTGTGAATCATCTTACAGTGTGTTTACTCAGAAATTTATATATCAGTGTGCATAAAAGTCTCTAATTGGCAATTACCCAGAACATCTAAAATGGATAAATGGCTAAACTGTTATTAAACACACACACCATTAATGGATACAAACTAAATGGACCTCAAGGGGAAAAAAAGCAAATTCCGAAAGATTTTATATTGTATGATTGCATTTATATAACATTCTTGAAATGAAACAAATTATAAAAATGGGTACTAGATTAGCAGTTGTCTAGTTTGGGATGGAAGTGAAATCATAGAAAGGAGAAAGTGTGGAGGAGGTGGATATTAGGTGTGTGTGTGGCAACTTATGATGATGGAAAAATTCTGTATCTTTTCTACGGTAGAGGATATATAAATTTAAAACTTTGATTAAAAATGTGATAAAGAACTTTAAGTCAAGTACAGGGTTCTTCTGAAAATGGGCTCTGTATGAACACACAGGTTTTATATACCATGAGCCATCTCTGTTAAGGTATTCACCATAGATAAACTCTTGGATTCTGCACAAGACATGTAAAAAATGTACAGAGCAATCATGTCACTGATCGCAAACAAATTCAGCAGCCCAAAGGTACATGAACAAGCTGCATACAGACCTAGCCCGTGTGATAACCCAGCCCCCAAGGCAAAAAAAAGGGGGGTATATCTCAAACATCATTCTTAGCTTTCTAGCTTCTATAATCTTAACAGGGAAGAAAGACGGATCTATGAATACTAACATAAATGAAGCTCCAATTCAATGAGGGGGAAAAAAGTACTTGACACATAGGCACTCACCTAAATTCTATTTCACTTTCATAGTCACAATGTTAGGTCTAAAAATACCATAGTAACATGTATAATGAATAAGAAGGCTCTATTTTTGTTATCTTTTGGTTGCGACAGTAAAAATCATTTTCTCCTATGAATCATTTATTTCAATGTTCACTCTTACTTTATAAATAATTTTCTAATGTATACATGAAGTCTGGATTCAGACCTCACTGTTTGACTAAAGCCATTGTCAAGGTGGTCATCCAAGCAACTATTACATCAAAATATTTGAGAAAGAAGGAGACTTCATAGTGTGATTCTAGTGTGGCTCACTTATGTCTGCAGTCACTCTTGCCTTTTCCCCTGTATTTTAGCCACATTAAACTACTGTGCAACAATATTAAAATATCTATTATATATGAAAGCCTTTGTTTATGGTGTTTCCTTACTCTGCCATTCTTTGGTCTATAGATGTAGCCATTAAAATTGACCTTCAGAAACGCTCATGTGTGGTAATGTTTCTTCCTTTTTACACCTCTTCCTACTAGCTCCTCCCCACAATATTATTTATTCCTTATCCAGTACAGAATGCAAACTCAGATCTACAGGGATGCAGAGGTCGCATAGGCTAGATGCAGCACTATGAATCCACTGCTCCTGGCAGCCATTTTTCCTTTTTTTTTCTTTCTGGTTTACTTGATATAACAGGACAGAGAGAAATTGAGAGGGGAGGGGAGATAGACATCTGCAGACCTGCTTAACTGCTCATGAAGTGTCTCTCCTGTAGGTGGGGAGTGGGGGTTTGAACATGAGTCTTTACGCATGATAATATATTTGCTTAACCACATGCACCACTTCCTGCCCCCCAGAGATACTTTCTTTTAAAATTGTAATCTGTTAGAACTTTGACTAATGGTGGTGTGATAAGCAAAAGCTGGGAGAAATGTCACTGGGGTTATAACTATCTTCAGAGACATCGTCCCTGTCCTTCCTAGTGATCTCACTTTGGTTTCTTCACTGGACCACTCTGACACATTTTCCTCTCCTCCCCTCCCCTGCCCTCTCCCCTTGCCTCTCATTTCCTTTCCTTTCCTTTTTTCTCCTTTCACAGAGACTTCATTGCTTTAGGCTGATATTTTTCCAGATAGAAAGGAGACTGACGCAGAGGGGTAGAAAGAAGAGATGCCACAGTATAGAAGCTTCCTCTGACTCTAATGCCTTGGGGGCCAGGCTTTAGCCTGGGTCAAAAGCATAGCAAAGCTGGCTCACTATCCAGGTGAGCTCTTCTGCTAACCCTGACACATTCTATTGTGCACACAAATATGTAATAAACAAAAGACTAATGCAGAACATCAAAAAGACTTTCAGGTGACAAAAGAGAGTACTTTTATTTTTTAAATATTTATTCCATTATTTATGAGAGAGAAAAATCAGAGCACTGCTCAGCTCTGACATGGTAGAGTTAGGTATTGATCCTGAGTCATCAGGCATGCAATTCTTGTGCTCTAGCATGCTGGGTGAACTACCCACCTCAGAAAATATTTTCAGATGCAAAACTTCCTTCAGCACTTGCTTGGTATCTCAGTATTTAACATAATTTTGTAGGTTGTGTGGTGCTGCATCTGCTTAGTGAACAGGTTACCATACCCGAGGACCTGGGTTGAGCCCCTGCAGGAGAGGGAAGCTTCAAGAGTGGTGAAGCAGGTCGGAAGGTGTCTCTCTTTCTCTTTTTCCTCCACCCCCTACCCCTCTCAATTTATCTCTATATATCTATATATCCTATTTAATAAATAAAAAAGGGTAGTAAGAAAAAGGGAAAATGGCTACAAGGAACAGTGGATAAGTCTTGCATGAACCTACCCCCAGCAGTAACCCTGGTAGCAAAAAACTAAACAAAACAAAAGGGGCCAAGGAGGTGGCTTAGCAGTGAAGCATATATACTCCTCTCATGCCTGAGGCACTGGATTCAATCCCTGACATGACATTAAAAGAAAGACAAAAACTAATTGAGCAAAATTAATGGTGAAGCTTTATTTGGTTTCATTAAAAAATACTGAAATATTTCATGTATATGAATATAAAATATCACACCAGACTTTTAAGTGAATTTTAGCTACTAATGCATACTAAGGGAAAGGCCTGATACGGGCCAGTTTGAAAAATCTATTTTTCAGAAAGTAATTCTAAGAATTCGGATATTCCTTCATAGAATTATATTTCCCTGCACAATTAAATTCATCTCAGTATCACACCTTTAGGAGTAAACGAGGCTTGTCTCTTGCTTGAGTATGTGGCTTAGTGTAGTTATGGTACAGTGCATGTTTGTATGCAGGAGAGCCTGGATTCAATCCATAGCATCAAGAAATGTAGAAAACAATCTCTTGGGGACCAGGTTATGGCATAACTGGTTCAACAAATAGAGTACAATGAGCAAGGGCCTTGCACAAGCATCTGCGTTTAAGCCTCCACTCCCCACCTGCAGTAGGGATGCTTTTTGAGTGGTGAGGCAGGTCTGCAGGTGTCTCTTGTTCTTCCTCTCCATCCCCTCCTTTCAATTTCTCTCTGTCTTGTTTAATAAAATAGAAAAAAAGAAAAAAAAACAAAGGAAAAAATGGTTGCCAGGAGCAGTGGATTCATGGTGTTGGCACCAAGCCCCAGCGCTAACTCTGGAGGCAAAAAAACTCTTGCCCTTCATGTGCCCCCTCTGTCTTCTTGTCTTCTATCATCACTTCATCCCTGAAGTATGCTGATGAAAGAGAATTACTTCATAGTCCTACTTTACCTACTTTTTTTTTTTTTTTTTTTTTTTTTTTTACCAGACTACGGATCAGTTCTGGCTTATGGTGGTGTGGGGAAATTGGACCTGGGACTTTGGAGCCTCAGGCATGACCGTCTGTTTGCACAGATAATGCTCATAGTCCTACTTTAAATTAAAACTAGTTTGATTTCCTAAATAGACCCGGCTGTGTTGAATTTAAACGACACCTCAATCAATTGAGTTAATTAGCAACTATTTTATACACTTCATCCCACATGACCAAATATTTCATATGCCAATATGGTGAAATCAGTCTCTGTGTTCTGTGGAACCACAAATTGAAATATTAAGCAATTGTCTAAAACAGCTGTGTGTGAGTGACTGATATGTAATTTCACCATTTCGGTACTAAAGGGTTCAGGAAGTCTGTGTTTGTGGGTGTGCTGACTACTGGATACAACATCAAGCTTATGCTCTTGACCTTGTTTCTATCTGTCTACAGCTGGGACACCAAAACCAAAATTGTCTTGACTCCATTGTACCCAGAGTTCTGGATGTGACCACATTCCAAAAGTGAGATGTACTTGTGGAAGTCAAAGGTCATTGTCTTATTGCTGAGGCTACTACCAACCCAGATTATCAGGGCATATGGCTGGTAGCAGGACTAGCATTCAGGTGTATAGTACTCAGTCCAGAGAGGAAAGTAGGCATCTGTGATAACAGCAGTTGACAACAGGACTAGTTTTCTGGTTTCTGACTCTCATCTATGGAAGTATAACCTTGAAATAAGTAGTCTGGTGGTAGTTCTGCAAATAGTCCTGTGCTAGGCTATCACTTTTAGGTGCTTACTAGCCTGCATGATGTCCTTTTCTACTTGAAAATCCTTTATTTTTAGATAGACTCTGAGGGGAAGGAACTGAAGGAGGGGAGGTGGGTGAGAGAGACAGAGAACAACATCACACCTTTCTTAAATACATTGAGTGCCAGACTTAAACCTGGGTTACACACATGTCAAAGCAGAAGACTATTCAAGTAATCTATTTAAACTGCCCTTGAAAACTTAACTGCAGCTTTTCTCTTGGTTAAAGCTACATTTAGGAGTAAATCAAGTTCATTCTAAATGACTGCTTTGGACTTTTCTTTAGGACATAGGGAGCTTGCCACAGAACGCATGCTTAATAAATATTTATTAAGTAAAGCACTTATTCTGTATATAAATAATGCAATAAAATTAAGTTAATAATTTACAATAAAAATCCAATGGACAAAGAAGGCAGAGGAAGAGTGTACACGTATATGTAAAGATGTGGGGGAATTCAGGCATTTTTATGTGCAGCATAGAGAATAATAAACAATATGATAGGCCTGGAAAATATGATATAAAAGGAATATAAGGTTGAGAGAACTATTTGAATCATGTTTAGAGGAACTTGAACATCATGTTCAGAGGTTCAACATTTCTTTGAAGTGGACATTGAAGAGAGAATCTAGAGGACATAGCAGTTAATGGAGATACCCCTAATTGTAAGGGCATCTATAGTTAGAAGGGAAATGGCACGCGATTAATTTTTGAAAGTTCATCTCTGATCTCAATTTACGAGATCCCTGAATATGGACATTTTACAGGCCACTGCCCAAGGTCAGTGACTGCTCTGCAATGAGTTCTCTCTCCTCAGTCTACTGATTCCCATCATTTTATTTTCAGGCCAACTCATCTCAGAAAATCCCACCTTTGACTTTTGGGATTTATAGGCTGACATTCCTCCATAAATCTCATCTCAGTCTGTGATGTCAGTGTTGAGTTAACTTCATGTATATTTTACTCTCAACCTTTTGTTATGCTTGTTGACTTATGTGGCTTTTAAAATTCTATTTGTGGAACTAGACATTTGAGAAGTGCAGAACTAAATGTAGATGCTGCATCAAAGATTTACTTCAAGCCTAACATAATAAACGAAGTCAAAATGCTGCTCTTCTTGGTATTTAGCGAGGCTGGCACAGATTTTTTTCCAAGATAGCACATGGAAGAGCAAGTGAACAACATTTCCTGAAGTGTTACTAGGAGCTCTAAGCTAGAGTCAAGCCAAAAACAGGTGCTAATCCAATAGAGAAAAGTTGGTGTGAATGTAAATATATATGTACATATTACATATTTGTGTGAATATATAATATGTATCTATATATAGTCATCCACAACTGGCAATGAAAACAAAAACTCTATACTTTCTTGGCTTACTTGAGATGTAGAAAGAGAATAGTGTGAAAGTTACTGCTAGCTCAAAGGGGTATGCATAGCCCATGAAAGTATTCATTAAATATCTTAAAATCTGTCTGCCTTTTTAGTTGGGACGCCAGAGGTTATCTCTCTGTCATGTTTTGTGCTAAGTTAATGAAGACAACTTCCAGGAAGTTTTTATGCTCAGGCATGATTTCTGTGGTAGGAAAGAAGAATTTACTCTAAATTCATCCAACTTAGAAAATTCCTTTAGATGAATAAATAGGTAATTATGAGGTGGGCCAGAGAGACTGGCAAAAATAAATACACACAAATTATGTGCATATGAACTTTGGAGGTGGGTATGGCATGGAATTATGCCCTATAATCTTATAATTTTGTAAACCACTATTAAAACCCTAATAAAAATGTGTGTGTATATTCACATAGGTAAATGTTTACATAGATGTACAGTCACCTATTACATGCATTTGAGAATTAATAGTTTAAGGCATTTGATAAACTCTTTTCATTATAGTAAATATAAATTATGTTTCTATAATTTATCTATTTAATTTTATTTGACATCTGAGCCCTCTAATGAGCAGTTTATTCCACAAATATAAACTGGACATCTATCATGTTTCAGGCACCTTAGTTTGCTATAGGCATACAAAGAGGAATAAAATGATATCTGTTTTGGGGGAAATAGTAATTGGAAGAAATAGAAATTATTACTCTGTCATTTAATGAATGCTATTAACACTGATATATATGGAATCTTTTGAAATGAACAATCTCAGAACAATGGTTGAAATTGAAGGCCACAGTAGGAGTCTGAATTTGATCTGTGTGGTAACTGGGGATAGAACATCTGGATGACAACTGTGTTCACATTGTTAGTCATTAGCCTAACCACATAAGAAAACAAGTCTCTTGATACTTAATTCAATATTCTTGGCTCTTCCTAAGCATTAATATTTGTAGAAAAGATAGTTTATGATTCATATTCACTTCTGAATTATTTAAATTGTGATTTAAAAGCCCAGATTCTTGAAGATATAATGAAAGTAGTATATGTCTTGCTATTCAGGCTTTATCTGTATGGTATTCCCTAGAGTAGGTCAAATCAGGTGACTTATCTACAGAACAGCTTTGAAAGCTAGTCTACAGCAATGCACTGTAAGTTCTTGTACTTTGACTCTCAAAGATAAAGCACAGTATGTAATTAGAAGCAGTTTAGTTTCCCCATCAATTCAGTATTGTGTTTTATTGCTATGAACTGTTGCTGATCTTAATATTTTGCTATATACATAGCATGGTGTCACTGAAATATACATGCTGACATCAGGAAAGATAGCATTAATGTGTGAAATAAAACTTATATTGTCAAACTTTCTGTACAGATTGCTATTTTAAAAAGACACACACATGGACTGTACTTATCCCTTGGAAAAGTTAATGAGAATGCTTACTAATTCTAAGCTGTAATTTCAAAGGCATGGTGGTAAGGAAATTGATCCACAAATATTAAAGAGGTCTTCGTTGTAAGGACTTGAGGTGACATGAAAAGACACTAGACTACTCTGTTTGAATTTTAAATTATTTTTCCATAGTAGATATTTAATTCCACTTTAGAAAAATTTTCTTGCTGATAAAACCAGAGTGTCAGCGAGGGTATCATTAGCAATGCAATATTAAAACCACTTAGTTATGCATAAAGCACACAGAAATGGGAATGTTGAGTATTTTTGTTATATATTTTAAATATATTTTATATTTTATTATTTTTCTTTATATTGTTTTGATATCTCAGGGTTGAAGATGAGTATATTAATCATCACCATTTCTTAGTGCTTGCTCTCCCAGTTTTTCACACATATTAAAATATGGTGATGAACATAATTATTTCATGTTGAGACCATACATGGGACATCTGGGAATAAATTATTATTTAGTAAGCTGAGCTGTAAAGGAATTTATTTTACTTTCCAGACAGAATTGCTTATAGGAAAATGAGACTATTTTGGTAGTCCTTTTTATTATACTAATGTCAGTGTTATTGAAGGTCTTTGTTTTTTCTACCCTGTTGCTTAGAAACATTTTATTAAATATTGTCAGTATTTAAGTCTGATCAGATTTAAAATATTACTTGATCTGTCACTGTAGAATGAGATTTATTCTTTGCCATTTTCCCAGTAACAGTACTTGTTATTTATAGTTATTAATGTTTTACTGACATAAAAAGGATAGGTTAGGATGAGCCAGGGTCTCTGGCTTATTTATTTTAAGGGTATTTGTTGGGAATTGGTTTGGCATCAACTTGTGATAGGCAGTAACAGCAATGACAGGGTGCTCTTTTTCATGTTTTTCTTTTCTTTTATAGAGAAAACATAGAATTACTCTTTCATTTTATGTACTTCATGCATACAAGGCTTGTGCTGTACTTCTGAGCTTCCTCCATTGTCCCTGAAGAGTTCTTTTTTATATTGGGGTAATTAATGGTTTACAGTAAATAGAGTAAATACAGTAAATAGAGGTGCATGTGTAAAATTTCTGTTTTCTATACAACATTCTCATTCCCAGCCTAAGTCCTCCTCCATCATCATGCACCAGGACCTGAAAGCCCCTGCTCCCAGAGTCCTTTACTTTGGTGCAATACGTCGAACCTAGTCCAAGTTCTACCTTTAATTTCCCCTTTCTGTTCTTGTTTCTCATCTTCTGTCCATGAGTGATATCATCCCATAGTCATCCTCATTTCTGGCCTATCTCACTTAACATTATTCCTTCAAGCTTCATCCAAGATGAGGTGAAGAAGGTGAATTTATCATTTTGTTGTTTAAATATTTTTATTGGATGGATTAATGGAGGTGAATTTATCATTTTATTGTTTAAATATTTTTATTGGATGGATTAATGGTTTACAGTAAATACAGTTGTTGGTACATATGTAAAATCTCTCAGTTTTTCTACAAAACTCTTTTACCCACAGCCTAGGTCTTCCTCCACTATCAGGGACCATGATCTGAAAGTCCTCCCCCACACTACCCAGAGTTCTTTACTTTGGTGCAATATACCAAGCCCAATCCGAGTTTTAATTTGTTTCCCCTTTCTGTTCTTGTTTCTTAACTTCTATCTATGAGTGAGATCATTTCATATTCATCCCTCTTTCTGGCTTATCTCATTTACATGATTCCTTCAAGCTCTGTCCAAGATGAGGTGAAGAAGGTGGATTTATCATTCTTAATAGCTGAATAGTGCTTCACATACACAGTATGTGTGTGTGTCATAACTTTCTTAGCCACTCATATTTATTGGATACCTAGGTTCCTTCCATGTTTTGGTTATTACATATTGTGCTGTTATGAACATAGGTATACACAATTTGGATGAGTGTGTTTGATTCCTTTAGGATATATCCCCAGGAAAAGAATTTCTGGGTCCTGGGGTAAGTCCATTTCTAGCCTTCTGAGACTTCTCCAGACTGCTTTTCTGAGGTGTTCTTAGCTTTACTGATCTTCAACCTTTAGAACCTAGGGGTGGGTAGATGGATTCAAAATTCTTCATTACTTTGTTCAGAAAATCACTTAAACAAATATTTATTTGTTTATCTTCATGGGAGAGGTGAAAACATTCCTGAGCTCTGAAATACGGTGGTGTAAAGGATAGAACCTGGGTTCTTTTTGTTTAAGGCATGTGAGTCTGGGTCTCTAATGTTGATATATATCCTTGACCACTTTTATTTTCCTCCTGCTTTTAATGTGGTGCTGGGGAATAAACGCAGGGCTTTGTATGTGTGTGGTACTACAGAGTAGCCTACACAGCCCAATTCTGTTCCATATTTCTTTAGAGAAAGAGAAAGGTGGAGGGAAAGAGAGATAGAGCATTTCCAAACTATCACTCCACCATCAATGGACGTTCCTTGGTGCTACCCGTTGTGCTCCCATATAGTGCTGGGGATTACACCTAGGGACTCACAAATGATAAGGCATGTTGTCTACCCAAGCCCAAACCCTATTTCAGTTTCCTTCTAATCACTCTCCCTAGGTCCAGTTGCATATCACCATCTACCTGAATTTCAACCATTAGCGATATATATTTTTTGATCTATTTAAATCAAGTAATCACATTCAAACTTACTCAGGGAAGTAAGTTTAACTGCTGGATGAGTATAAAACCTGGTGAAAGTGAAGTAAAGGATGGGCAATTGGGAGATTCAATTCTGACACCACCATAAGCCAGAGCTAAGAAATACTCTGATAACAAATATTCTCTAAGTAAAATGTTGCCCTTGAACTAGGTGGGGCATACTGCACCAAAGCAAAAGACTGAGGAAGGAGGAGGTGAAGAGGGATTGGGGTGTTGATGTATGATGATGGAAAATATCCTACCTTGGGGATGAGAATGTTCAGCAGACACCTACTTTGAGGAGATAAGAAGCTGTACCCCTGTGTAAACAACCATACTGCAAACCATTAACCCAGCCAATAAAATGAAAAAATAAAATAAAATAAAATGTTGGAGGTTAGTTTATTTAAAAAAAAATAGAGAAAATTGGTGAAAACTGAGACTTCCATACTTGGATGGGGATGGAAGGGAAGATGGGAAACTAACAAAACCAACATTATTCACACTTCACGTTTATATAATGATCCTTACATTTTGTGACCCCTATTAAACATCATACTATATCACAGACTTAACCATTCTGACTCTACTACTCTGTGTAATATGTAATTCTCATAGTTTCAGAAACTCTTGTCCTGTTGACTTCAATTTAGAACCCTAGGCTTAAAATAGCAGCAAGTAGGTACATCTAATATCAATGTTTTATAATTAAGACATGTTACTCTAACATACAAAGTAGATCAGATTTCCCTTAAAGATTCAAGTTTTATTTGGTACATAAATAATACTTAGGAAAGGAATGGAGATTTTGTGTATTTATTGAGACAGACCAGAATACTACTCATCTGTCCCTTATAGTGATATCAAAGATTGATATGCAGATCTTGTGCATATTGAATTATCTCCATAACCCAGGGGATTTTGTTCATTTTGAGTAATTTCCAACTGAGAGTTGCTAACGGCCTTCTACCATTTAGAATATTAAAATTGGTTGTGATTTAATTATGTCAATATTACTTAAAAATGTTAGATAAGATTCAGGCTGCAAAGGTAATAATATCTTAGTGTGGGATAACTATTGATATATTTAACAATATGCACCTGGGAAATAGAAACAAACTGATTGTATAATTAAGCTCAAGTCCATTCTGTAGATATAATATTGTCTAAAATAAATTCATAGGAAAGCATTTTGAATATATCCTTAACCATAAGATATTTCACCTTGGTGATTTGGTGCATTTCCCCCCTAATTCTGATGTTTAATTACAACAATACTTCATTTCCAAATAGAAAAAAAAAGTTTTTTCAGAATTTTATATTGACAGCCACATCATGTTTGATGTTATATGTCTCCAGTATTCTTGGGGACCTCATGAAATTCGACAATTTTCTCACTGATTCTTCAAGCAGAGAAATTCTATTTAAAAAAATGTTGATGGGGGGGGGGATCGGACGGTGGCACAGTGGGTTGAGCGCATGTGGCAAAGCGAAAGGACCCGCATAGGCATCCCGGTTCGAGCCCCCGGCTCCCCACCTGCGGGGGAGTCGCTTCACAGGCGGTGAAGCAGGTCAGCAGATGTCTATCTTTCTCTCCCCCTCTCTGTCTTACCCATCTCTCTCCATTTCTCTCTGTCCTATCCAACAATGAACAACATCAATAATGGCAATAATAACCACAATGAGGCTACAACAATAAGGGCAACAAAAGGGGGGAAAATGGCCTCCAGGAGCAGTGGATTCATGGTGCAGGCACCCAGCCCAGAAACAACCCTGGAGGGAAAAAAAAAGTTGATAGATAGATAGACAGGCAGACAGTTATAGAAACAATAGTCAACCCATACCTGTGACCTTGGAGGAACTACTGCACTTTTTTAGTGGAGGGAATGGGGACACAGAATTCTAGTGGTGGGAATGGTGTACCACTGGGAATTGTACCACTGTTATTTTGTAATTTTGTAAATCACTAATAAGAAAAAGTTAAAAAAAAAAAGAAAGGAAGAAAGAAATCCTATTACCAAATAAAGTTGAGCCATTAGAATTCCCTTCCAAACTATGATTGTGGCTAAAGAAGCCATCCACATCTTGGATGAAACTTGAAGGTATCATATTAAGTGAGATAAACCAAAAAAAGTCCTGTTGACATGCAATTTTGTAAATCAGTGTTATATCACTAATAAAATAAAGAAGAAATGGTCAGAGTGAGCTAGACTGTAGTTAACACTCTACAGAGAGCACAGAATAAATATGTGTAAAGGACATGATTCTAAGAGGACATACTGTTCTCTACCGGGACCAAATTGGCAAGACTTTAAGGTCATGAGCACTCGTGCTTTCATTTTAATCCTTCTTCTAAATTTATACTTCTTCTAAATTTATACTTAAGTTACTTTCTCATTTTGAAGATTCCCTAGATCATGTCATTTTCATTATCAAAATCCTCCAATGGTATCTTATCTCAAATTACAGTCACAATTCTTACAATCTCTGACAAAGCCCTCTGAAATCTTTCTATCCTGTCTGACCTCTTGCCACTCCCTATCACTAACTCACATTAGAGTCTTACGGTTCCAGGAACATACCACACACTGTTCTCTCCAGAGATCTCATACTGTATTTCCTTGAGCTAGAAAGATCCTCCTTTGGTTAGCTATTCTGTCCTATCTCCTCAGTTCTATCAGGATTCTACTTAAATAGTACCTTGTGATTAAGATCTTCTTATAAAAGTCACTCCATGTGACATAGAAACTTGACCTCAACTATCATGCTTACTTTCCTCTCTCCCTGCCTTGTTTTTTGTTTTAACACTTATCACCATCTGGTTGTCTACATGTCTGTGTATTTGCTTACTTTGTGTTTCTTCCTGTAGAATACTAGCTTCATTAAGGGAGGGAAAGACAAAAATCACCACTCCACTATTGATGATGCTCTGTTTGTTTTTGTTTTAACATTGTGCTGGGGATCAAACCTGAGGAAAGGTTGTACTCAGGCATGTAAAGCATGTGCTCTACCACTGAACAACTGCCCTAGAGCAGAGTCTGCCTTATGTGTAGCTGGCACTCAGTAAATATTTGTTGAATGAATTAAGTATTGATTAAGTATTGATGCCTTTGGTCTGATGAAATTTGCTATTCTTATAAAATAAAGTCTTGGTCATTGGCAAATGGAAAAGAGTTCTCTGTGTTGCCATATGCATATACATATATACAAGAGTATTTGTAACAGTTTCTAACAAATCTTTGTGTGTAAGAGAGAGACATACACATAAAACCTGCTATGCTGTTATTATTATTATCGCATTCTTCATGATTATACTGGTTTTATTGCCTCATAGGACTGAACCTCTCCTTTAAAAAATAAGACAGAGAGAAAATGAGAGAGGAGGAGAAGATACAGTGAGAGAAAGAGACACACCTTCAGCATTGTTTCACTGCTCATGAAGGTCTTGTCCCATCCCCAACCCCCCTCCAAGTGGGGAGTAGAGGCTTGAACTTGAGTCTTTGTATATGGTAGCATGTGCACATAATCTGGTACTCCACAGCCTGCCTAGTCCTTGTGCTTAGGCTTTGTAAAATCATCTTGTATATTTTACTATGCTCTTAAAATTCTGTAGCAATGTAAACCAGTGATAATTCAATTAAAAATTATCTAAGTGAATTGATCATGTTTGCTATCTGTCTTTATTGACTATATATTATAATCCTTGTAAGAACAGGGGTTTTGCCTTGTTCATTGATTTTTATTAGTACCCAAAGTAGTACCTAGCATATACACCACACACATATATTAGTGTATTAAAATAGTGATACTTGCCATCATTATTACTTGCAATAATATCATATTTTTATTTCAGAATATTGATATTTTTAACTATTTGTCTGATTCCAGGGAATGAACTTGGGACCTTGAGCATGGGTAATATTGTTGAATAATTTCCTGAATGGTTAATTTTGGAAGAAACAGAGAGAGAGAGGGAAAGATATTTCAGCACTATTCCATCATCCATGGAACTCTCACAGTGTCATCCATGGTGCTTCCAAGTCATGCACAGGGTCCAACCCAAATTCTCACATGTGGCTAGGCATGTGCTCTGTCCAGGTCTTTAGATACATACTCTTTGTATTAATTCACAAGAACATAAAAGACAAGAGACAACAATACAGCCAACATCTGGAGGATACTTAATTTGATCAGCTGTATATGGTCATATTTGTGTATTACCCCATGAGTCAATAGGGGGTAGTTTATTAACTTGCTGATGAGGATAGGTATCCAATCAGTTGAATTTGAACACTTTGGCATAAAATTTTATATTTCCTAGTGATGAAAAAACATAAAAATCTGTCAGATTGACATGTTGAAAGGTTCAGGTGTATTGGTACCATGAAATTACTAAAAACTCATCTCTGTGTGCATTATTTTGCCCAAATTTTAGACATGTATTATCCATCCTTAATCAAATAAGGAAAGAAGTCATGGCAGCACAACAAATGGAAATTCAACTGGATTCATGAGCAAATACTTTCATGAATCTGAAATGAACACGTTCAAACCATCTGAGGCCATCTGAATCTATCATGATGCTTTTTTATCAAATGAGTGTAAACAGAACATCACAGGAGATAGGACTGATAGTTCCTTGTTGGGCAGTGGCTATCCTGGCAGTTCCTTAGGCTGAAGAAGTTGTGTTTCTATTCTAAACCACACCATAATGATCATGAATCATTCGTGATAGAAATCAATGCTTCCACTTTTCTGATGATTTTTGTTTTTTTAGCAGTCTCCAAGAATTGCTTTCACTCTTTTCTCAAGAGGGCATTTAGAAGTTGAAGCTCTTTCCGTTGGCTTGTTTATTGTGTACTGTTCCTTTGCAGAGTAGCTGTAGTATTTCCTTCCAGCTTGGCAGTGTGAAGAGGGTTTGCTTTCACATTCTCTCATTAATAAGCACTAGCTCTCTGGTGACTTAGAATTCTCTTCCAAACTATGATTGTGGCTAGAAAGGCCAAGAGCTTTATGCCAATCAGTCCTGGTTTCCATGGCTATGAAAGTTCCCTGAAACAGTAAAGAAGAGGAGAGAAAATTTTGTTCTCAACTTTTGAGTTCATTGTTAGAATGCTTTTTAAAAACACCCTCTAAATCCACCCTCAGGTTGATTAGTCTCTTCTCACCACTCTCTTACCACTAGGATTGTAAACACACACACACACACACACACACACACACACACACACACACACACACACACACACACACACACACCCTTGAGATCCTTAAGTCAAGATATCTAATATGATGGGTGTCCATTGATTCTGCTTTTCACTGACAGAAAATTTACTGCTGTTTGTTTTTTAGTTTCCATATACAATTTTTTATTGCCTATTCTCATGTCATAGAAACCTTTAAAGACCTTGTTCTTAAAATAGTTTAAGAACAAGAAGATATTTAATAATTCTAAATACAGTAGGAGAAAAATATATTTGTCAAGTTATATAGATATATACACATATATGTCAATCTTCAAGATCTAAAAATGAACTTTCAAAAACCATAACACTGGTAATTAAAATCGTTCCAAATGTTCTGTTTCTTTATGTTCTCTTTCCTATTTCTGCTAATGGTACTGTAATTCTCTTAGTCACCCAGGCTTATTTATTTTTGGCTCCTTTGAATATTTCTCCAAAAACAATCTGTTGCCAAGCTTGCAGTGACACCATATAAGAAATATTTCTTACATCCCCTCCATTTGCTTTGTCCTCACAGCCACTAACCTAGTTTAGACACTTACCAAAAGTCTTCTAAACTGCTCAGTGTAGACCTTCTATTTTCTTTCTTTCCATCTTTCAAAACAGAGATCATTCATCTCACCCTCCTCAATGAATCCACGTTACCTGAAGTACAACACCAGTTTTTTTTAATGTGGAAATTATTTAATTTAATATTTTTAGTGATTTAATAGTGATTGACAAGATTGTAGAATAAGAGGGGTACAATTCCAGACAATTCCCACCACCAGAGTTCCATATCTCATTCCCTCCATTGGAAAGGAGGTAGAGTGCTATACATACACATACACATACACATGCATATGCACATACACATACACATGTAGGGAAGGGACTAGAGAGAAAACACAAAGCATTGTCTCACTATCCATGAAATTCTGATTTGTACTCTTTTTGTTGCTCACCTATGATGCCTGGAGTTGAACCTAAGACCTCATGTATGCAAGGCAGGTACTCTACTGCTGAACTACTTCCCTAACTCCAAACATATAAATCCTGTGAAATAATCACTCAAAACAGATCCATTGAGGGTCAGATAGATAACTTAGTGGTAGAACACAGAACTTCCTGGGCTCCACTCCCAGCACCACATACAGAAGAACTGAAGTGTTCTGGTATTCCTTTTTAAATTTATTTTCCTTTTTAAATTTATTTTAAATTTCTTTTGGTGGTGGGATTGGTGTTTATGTACACTCCTAGTAAAATGTAGTCATATAAATCACTAGTTAATTAATATGAGAGGGGGAAATTAATTGTATGTCTCGAAGTTTTTTAAAACACAGACTGAATCTTTTTAATATATAGGCTGTGTAATTGATATGCGGACTCTCTCAAAAGCCTAGACCAAGCAGATCAGAAGCAACCAATAGCACAGCTATATACAAGATACTGGGTACTGTACAGCAAACCCTAACAAAAGGGCTTTTCAAAGTTAACCCAATTACCAATTAATGTGATGATAACATTAACTATCGATTGTCTTTTTGAACCCTAAGACAGCAGGAACCTCACATCTCCACTATAGAGCCTCTACTTCCCCCAGTCCTGGAACCCTTGGATAGGGCCCACTTTCCCGTATATCTCTCCCAATCCATATCAAATAATCTTGCATTTGCGATCACAACCTAATCAACGTTGCGATTGCCACCTCAACATGCTTCACTTCAGACTGTGTCCAGAGACTTCACGTGTGGAATGACAACCCTTCAGCTTCATTATTCGGGTGAGACCTTTCCTTTCATAGTATACTCCAATTCCATCTCAGGTGGTTCACTTTCTAGCAAAGTCCCAAAACCTAGATATACACCAGTTTCTGTGAGAGAGAGCATATGTTCACACATATCCATAAACTACTGCAGAATATATACCTGAAAGCAGAAGTACACTAAAGTTTGCAGTGAGTATCCCCCTAACACTTCCTCTCCACTATTCCAAGATTTGGGTCCATGATTGCTCAACAATTTGTTTGGCTTTGTATGTTAACTCTTTTCAGTCACCAGGTTCCAGATGTCATCAGGATGCCGGCCAGGCTTCCCTGGATTGAAGACCCCACCAATGTGTCCTGTAGCTCCGCTTCCCCAGAGACCCACCCTAATAGGGAAAGAGATAGGCAGACTGGGAGTATGGACTGACCAGTCAACGCCCATGTTCAGCGGGGAAGCAATTACAGAAGCTAGACCTTCCACCTTCTACAACCCACAGTGACCCTGGGTCCATGCTCCCAGAGGGATAGAGAGTGGGAAAGCTATCAGGGGAGGGGGTGGGAGATATGGAGATTGGGTGGTGGGAATTGTGTGGAGTTGTACCCCTCCTACCCTATAGTTTTGTTAATTAATCCTTTCTTAAATAAAAAAATTCTTTTAGTGGGATTTGTTAATTTATCCTTAAATAAAAATAAATTAAAAAATTCTATTAGTGATTTAATATTGAATTACAAAATTACATGTCAACAGGAATATAATTCCACATCCTGACCACCACCAGAGTTCTGAATCCAGAATCTCTCCATTACAAGTCACTACAGTTCTCCTAAGGTAGCAGACATGGCTTAACTATCATCTCTACAACTATCTGTCTATATTTGTACATCATTGCCCTCCTTTTTCTTCCAGGTCCAATCCTTTCTTCCTCTCCAGGCCACTCATGACCCTATTACTACATCTAAATCTTCCTCCCTTTTCCCTTCTCTCTCACCAGGTCCTGATGGAGCTGGTTCAGAGCCCTCTTATCCTCTTCCTCCTATCACTTCTCCCCCACTGGGAGTATGGATCAAAATTGTTTTTGGGGTGCAGAAAGCAGGAATTCTGACTTCTGTAATTGCTTCTTCACTGGACACGGGCATAGGCAGGTCAATCTATACCTGTTTCTATCTTTCCCTAGTGGGGTAGAACTCTGGAGATGGAAGGTTCCAGGACTCATTAGTGAGGCCATCTGCCCAGAGAAGTCAGGATGGAATTATGGTAGCATCTGCAACTTGGTGTCTGGAAAGTGGCAGGACATAAAGTGAGACAAAATGGTTAATGAACAGGAACCAAAAAGTAGGAACAGAGCAGATGAGACTAGGGATCTTATGGTAGAAGAAAGCTAAGAAGTCCATTTTAGGGAGTCGGGCTGTAGCGCAGCGGGTTAAGCGCAGGTGGCGCAAAGCACAAGGATCGGCATAAGGATTCCGGTTCGAACCCCGGCTCCCCACCTGCAGGGGAGTCGCTTCACAGGCGGTGAAGCAGGTCTGCAGATGTCTATCTTTGTCTCCTCCTCTCTGTCTTCCCCTCCTCTCTCCATTTCTCTCTGTCCTATCCAACAACGACAACAACAATAATAACTACAACAATAAAACAACAAGGGCAACAAAAGGGAATAAATAAATAAAATAAATATTAAAAAAAAAGAAAAAAAGTCCATTTTAGGCATGTTTCTAAGGGCTCACAGTTATGGCAGTTTTTACTTGAGTTTGCACACATATTATAGTGCACAAAGATCCAGGTTCAAGCCCCTGGCAATGCTGTAGGTGTCTCTCTGTCTCTCTCCATCTCTATCTTCCCCTTCCCTGTCAATTTCTGTCTGTCTCCATTCAATATTAAATAAATAAGAATATTTTTAAAAAGAAAATTTACGTGTTTTAATTAGTTACTGACCACAGAAGGAGGAATTCTCTAAGGGATGGATTCAAAGTCACCGTAATTACAAAGCAGGACAGCTACTTTCATTTTATATATTTAATTAATTTATTTGCTTATTTATTGCCTCCAGGGTTATTGCTGGAGCTCAGTGCCTGTACTACAAACCCACTGCTCCTGGATGCCACTATCTCCATTTCATTGCCCTTGTTGTTATTGTTGCCATTGCTGTTGTAGTTGTTGGATAAGACAGAAAGATATTCAGAGAGAAGGGGGAAACTTAGAGGGAAAGAAGAAGATAGACACTGCTTCACCACTTGTGAAGCAACCCCCCTGCAGGTGGGGAGCCAGGGGCTGGAACCCATATCCTTAGGAAGGGGGAGGTAGAGAGACACCTGCATCACTGCTTCCTTACATGCAAAGCTTTCCCTCTGCAGGTGGGAACCGGGGGCTTGAACACATGTATACTTGCACATTGTAGCATGAGCACTCAACCAGATGTGCTACCACATGGCTCCCAACTAAATATTATTCAACTTTTATATTTAAGGGATCTTTGTAAAAATATGGAGTAGGAAGGATTAATCCACAGTGTTGAAAGCAATACTTGGAGATTTTTGTGTCTTAGGGAATACATGTGATGTCTGAGAATGGCTGAAGGGGATTAGAAATAAATATGATGAAAATATGGGAACTAGTAAAAACTAAAATCTGCTATCTGTATTCTGTAGTTGCCTGTATAGATTTGAGCAGGTGGCTACCTTCAAGTTAGAAGGAAAAGAAAACAGCTATCCATTAATCTCTGGGACAGAGGCCAAACATGTCCAACCAACTCCACAACGATTTCAAGTTTGATGGGCATAGAAAGATAAAGGGAAACTAGACTTTTCTAAGGAAAGAGGAGGAGTTAGAGGGTTTTATGGTGATTCCTTGAGAAAATGAAGCTGAAACCCACTGCTGAAATTATTAATCTCCCCATGAAAAGAATAAATGGTGGTTTTTTGTAAACAAAGGAACCACTGTAAAAAGTAAAATTCCTTTACATGCACTAGAATGTGAAGGCTCAATTTTGTTTTCTTTGAAGGTTCAGGATTTTGAAATTAATACATGATTATGTTAGTCTATCATGCCAGTCATTTTCTCCTTACTCAATTTTGAAACAATTCCCTCATTTATGAGTCCATTTTCCTGCTTCTACAATGAAGTCCACTTGTAGCAGTGTTGTTCTGAGAGCAAATCAGAGAAGCATTAATAGAAAATTAAAACTCATCAGTTGCTTGTGTTTTAATTTTCTAAACATTTTACTTTTTATGTATGTATGTATGTATATATGTATGTATGTATTTATTTATTTATTTTAGATAGAAACAGAGAGGAGAGGGGAAGAGAGAAAGAGATACACTGCAAGCACTGTTTCTCTACTAGTGAAGCTTACCCCCTGAAGGTGGGGACTGGGATCTTGAACCTGGATCCTCACACACTGTAATGTGTGTGTTCTCTACCAGGCGCTGGTACCACCACCCACCCAATCTCCTTTGCTTGTTTGTTTGTGTGTGTGTGTGCTTTTAAAAAATGTTTACAAAATTTAAAATTGTGTGTAACCATAAGATATTTTCATCTTATGCAAGTTTCTTTAGATTTTCTTGTAGGACTAGTTTGGCAGTGATGAATTCCTTTAATTTGTCTAAGAAACTTCATCACTCCTTCAAACCTAAATGATAATCTAGTTGGATAGAGGATTCTTAAAACTTTTTCATTCAAACTTCAGGTCCTGTGAGTTCTTTCTGGTCTTTAGTGTTTCTAGTAGTCTGGTAGTCTTGTACAGATCCCTTTATAATTAACCGTAGAGGTCAGCAAGATAATTTATGGGAAGGGTGTCAGTTTTGTTGTTTGTGTGACACAAGTTTAAGCCCAGTCACCACTACACCAGAGAAAGCCTCTGACCTGTGGTGTTCCCCCCACCACCTCTGTCTCTCTATTTTATCTGAAAAGTTGGCCTGAAGTAATGACAAAAAATAGTTATTGCTTTTCTCTTGCTTATTTAAAAATTTTCTCTTCTAATTTTTATTATTTAATTTTAAATAGTTATTTTATTTATTTCATGAGAGAGAGAGAGAGAGAGATATCAATCCAGAGCACACTATTGTGGTACATGCAGCCATGAGGACAAAACAAGAACCTCAAGCATCAAGTCCTACAATCTACTAGGTGAACTATTTCTTTCAGCTGTTAAAATTCTCTCTTAGGGCCTAGTTGGTGGTGCACCTGGTTGAGCGCACATGGTATAGTGCACAAGGACCCACTTTTGAGCTCTTGGTCCCACCTGCAGAGGGAAAGTTTCAAGGGTGGTGAAGCAGGACTGCAGGTATCTCTCTGTCTCTCTCTATCCCTATTCCTCTCAATTTCTGGATGTCTCTATGCAATAAAAAATTTAAAAAATTCTCTTTATCTTTAATATTTTCTAGTATTTCATTCTCTCTCTCTCTGTGTCTCTTCCTTTCCTGCTCTTCCTTCTTTATATAGCTATCCTTGGAAGTTGGTGCTTGAATGATGACTTTACCACTCATGACTGCTCCCAATGGTCATTTTTCACAGTTATTTTTTTCTAATTTTTAATTTATTATTATTATTATTACATTTTTGCCTCCAGGGTTATTGCTGGAGCTCGGTGCCTGCACTATGAGTCCACTGCTCCTGGAGGCTGTTTTTTCCTTTGTTACCCTTGTTATTTATCATTGTTGTTTATTATTGTTGTTATTGCTGTCATTGTTGTTAGATAGAACAGAGAGAAATTGAGAGAGGAGGAGAAGATAGAGAGGGAGAGAGAAAGAGACACCTGCAGACCTGCTTCACTACTTGTGAAGTGACCCCCCTCAGGTGGGGAGCTGGAGGCCAGTTATTTTTTCTTTCTTTACTCACATAGTCAGAGAAAAATAGGAGAGTCAGAGAGAGAAAGACATAGAGCCACTTTCAGCAGTGCTCCCCCACTTGAGAAATGTTCCCCTCCTGCAGGCTGGGACCAGAGGTTGGAGGGTTTGAACCCAGTTCCTTGCACATGGAAATGTGTGCACTCTACTTGGTATGCCACAACCTGACCCCAGTCTTTGCCATCTCAATTATAATGTCCCTTGTTTAGCTTAGGTTTAATTTTTTTTTTTTTTTTAACTTAGTGCTTCTTAGTGGGTCCATCTCTTTCAATTGGTGGAAATTCTTGGCTAATATTTTTTTCTCTTAAGACTTTCTGTCCCTTCACCTCTCTTTACTCTTTCATGCGTACTCTTTCATACTCTTTCTGTGATGCAGATATCCTCAGTATTGTCCTATAACTCTCATATTTTTATTCATTTATTTTAGTTCTTTTTTTTCCGGAGTTATTCATTTCTTTTGCCCTCTGTTCCAATTCACCACTTTGACTCTTAGATTCTGCTTTTCTATTGCAAACCTCTTTCCTCTGTATTTTTTGTTTATCTCAGCTACCGTATTCTTTATCTTTTATTCTGTTATGCCTTCTCTTATAGTTGATCTAATTGTTCAGGTTTTCTTCCACTGAGATTCTCATGTTATTGAGCATCATTTGGACCATAGTTTTGATATCTCTTTCAGAAGTTCATAGATGTCTATTGATTTTAGGGTTTTCCTCTTGTTCTCAGCTTGATCCAATGGGATGAGTGACTCCTTACCCCCACCCCTGTCTTTTCATTATGTTTGTTGTTCTGTGAGGACCTGGACAAAGGGGGTTAACTTTGAATCTTGGTGTTGTCTAGAAACTCAGGTTTATAAGTGTTCAAATGTAACTAGATTGTTTACAAAAAGTATTAAGTCTGGGGTAAAGCTCATCATACACTCTGGGTCTGGAAGGGCACCGATTCTGGCAGGCTGTGATCTGGGTCCATTACTATGGAAATTAAACTTAAATATGGATGAGTCCAACAGAATTCTAGAAAGTTTTCACACTGGATAGGAAAAGTTGCAAAAACAGTCACCCTTTCCCTTTTTACAGCTTTTAATTTTCTATTTTATTTTGTTGTAGTTATGAGTAGGATTATGTTGCTGTGTTTTCAGCGCAGCCTGCCTGAAATCATCAGATCAGTCCTTACTTTACAGATCTCTTCCTCTTGCAGTTTGCTTTTGCTTTTTTTTTTTTTTTTTTTGCCCCCAGGGTTATTGCTGAGGCTCAGTGCCTGCACTAGAATCCACTGCTCCTGGAGGCCATTTTCCCCATTTTGTTGTGCTTGTTGTAGATGTTATTGTTGTCACAGCTGTTGTTGTTGGATAGGACAGAGAGAAACGGAGAGAGGAGGGGAAGACAGAGATGGGAAGAGAAAGACACCTGCAGACCTGCTCTGCCACTTGTGAAGTGACTCCCCTGCAGGTGGGGACCTGGGGGCTCAAACCCATATCCTTATGCTGGCCCTTCCACTTTGCACCACGTGTGCTTAACCAGTTGTGCTACTGCTCAGCCCCCTGCAGTTTGCTTTTGTATGGGATGAGGTGGGCGTGGGCTCATCTTTTTATGTCCCATTGTCTAGATGTTGAGCTTCATGTCTCTTGCTATAGACAGACTATTTTTTAATTAGTGATTTAATAATGATTGACAAGATTGTGGGGTAAGAGGGGTACATTTTCATACACTTGCCACCACCCGAGTTCTGTATCTCATTCTCTTCATTTAAAGATACCATATTCTTTATCCTCCTGGGAGTATGAACCAAAGATCTTTATGGAGTGCAGAAGGTGGGAGGTCTGGCTTCTGTAATTGCTTCTCCATAGGACATGGGTGTTGGCAGGTGGAGCATGTCTTCCCATGTACTATGACTTTGCTTTCAAGGCAGGGACAAGGTGTACATAGGTTCACATTGTTTGGTCATCTTGGTCTTACTTCCTCTTCAGTTCTGTTTTTCACTAGAACTTCTTTATTTCTTTCACTTTCTTTCTTCCTCCTTCCCTTCCTTCCTCTCTCTCTCTCTCTCTTCTTTTTCTTTCTTTCTTTCTTTCTCTTTTTGTTGCCTCCGAGTTATCGCTGTGGCTCCATGCCTGCACCACAAATTCACTGCTCCTGGAGGCCTTTTTTTTTTTTTTCCATTTTGTTGCCCTTATTGTCATCGTTATTATTTCCATTGATGTTGCTGTTGGATAGGACAGAGAGAAATCGAGGGAGGAGGGGAAAACAGAGAAGGGGAGAGAAAGATAAGACACCTGCTTCACCGCTTGTGAGGTGACCTTCTGCATTTGGGGAGCTGGGGGCTCGAACCGGGATCCTTACTCTGGTCCTTGCACTTCCTGCCATGTGCACTTAAACTGCTGTGCTACCACCCGACTCACCGAATTTTTATTTTCCTTTGAGATAAAAGACACAAAGTCAGGACATTCTAGACAGTAACTATACTAATCTAAACATTGGGGTTCTTTAACTGTCCCTGAAAATTTATGCACTGCAGAAAAAAAAGTGATTTTATTCTGTTCTGTTTTTCAGTGATTTTTATAATTCTCACAGTGAACAAGGCACATAATGACACAGGAGTAATATCAATGTCATAATTCATTTCTCTTGAGTTCACTGCAGATTTCTACTAGTAGAAAATTATCTCCCTATGAGACTAGAGTGAACAAAAGATTTTTTAATGCAACCTTTTCAAATATGAGGATACACTCTGAAAGAAAAAAAAAGTAGTGGGATGAAATTTTAACTTACAGTTTACTCTTACAAAAAGAAATGCACCCACCCAGATAACTTGCATGGAAAAGGTCATATTCAATACCTGGCACCAGTAGCCACAGCTGAGTAGTGCTCTGGCTAAAAAGAAGAAAGAGAAAAGAAACAAAGAAATGTACCCAGGAAAATAGTTTTAGATTCAAGGAGATTCTTCAAATATGCCTTTTGCCTTTAAATAGATTTAGACATTTTAATCAGATCCCCAAAAATCCAAATTAGCAAAAAGATATTTTTGCTTAGTCAACACATAGGAAAGGCCAGTTTGATTTCTGTGAGAAGATCTGTGTTGCTCTTCATGTAATTCCTGCCTGTATGAATTTCACAGTCTAGTAATAGCAGAATGTATTTTGATCTTGGGGTAAATTGCTTACCTCTTCTGTTTTTATGTTCTTTTGGGATTAGTTAACTATTAGGTTAAGCCATCTATAAGACAGGGAGAATGAAGGGTGTGTTTTGTTACAGAGAGAAACCACAGAAAATAATAAGGATTAACTGACTTTATTTAAATACATTTTCATACCAAAATATGATAAAAAATGTTTTATCTCATTGTCGGCAAATGAGTATAACTTAGTAAGACTATGAAATGTATCATGTGCAGAGAAAATAAGGCAAAAACATAAGTTCACAGAAAAAAATGGAACAGCATGATGAAAGAATTGTTCAGATCTGTGGTTACTCCTCAATTTCAAATAAAAGAATGCACAACAGTGATGTTACTGATATGGCAATTATAAAGCCCTCCTTTTGAACTTGATGGAAATAAAGTATCCTTATTAGTGTATCTGCTCAAATTAAATAATTATTTGAATGTTGTTATTTAAATGAAAGTCTGCCTTTTACTCCTGCTGGGAGTAATTTATTATAAATAATTTAATATCTTAATTATTATTGATAAGATGCTGCTGATGGGCTTAAACCAAGATGCTTTAAGCATTAAGGTTTGTGTTAACTGAAGAAACAACAAGAACGAAACATGGAGGATTTCTTCACTACTAAATTGACAGAATATAATTTTCTATGATTTTTTTTAATCAATTGATTTACTTAAGCTAAAGCATATATTATTTGCCATACTTTTTAAAATAACTAGTATCTGGTATCTGGACATGGCTGATCAGCTTCTCCAGCCCTAGTTCTTACTAGAATTTGAAACAAGAACCATATGAAGAGGTGTTTTTCTTTTGGTGGTGGGCGGATTAGATTTTTTCATACTTATTTCAGGCAACTCCTTTTATGCTTCCAAGAAATCTCCATTAGTAATACTTTCTGGAGATCAGGACTCTCATCTTAGCCAGCCCTCAAAGAGGACCCCTCTGAGTCAACAACTCTCTTCACCTCCACCATCTTATACAATCCTGGTGCCCTAGGAACTCAGATTCTAGACAGTTGTTAAGAGTCACAGGAAAAAGCCATTTGATATAAGCAATTGATAGTGTCTGACAGAAGCTAAGTGTGATTAGGAGTCTACAACATTTGTATATTTAAAAAAAAGTTACTCTGAAGGATATAGTATTTAAGGTAGAGTTATAATGACTTTGAATGAGAACTCTTATAAAGACTGAAGAGACCCAAGTTGAGGACTCTGTCTCCTGTATTTTTCCTTGACTTTGGGTTTTTTTTTTTCCCCCAACAAGACCAAGACAGCTATGTTAACGTCAGAATCTGAGATGACATCTGGCATTCGGTTTTCATTAATGCCCTTAATAAGATTAAAAAAGATTTAATTATTAATTAGAGAGGATCAGATCATCATTGTGGCATATGCAGTGCTGACTGCACAAACCCAGGACCTTAGGTTTGCAAATTCTTTTAATTAGTTAATTAACTTTTTTGCCTCCAGGGTTATTGCTGAAGCTCAGTGCCTATGCCATGAATCCACTGCTCTTGGAGGCCATTTTTCCCTCCCTTTTGTTGCCCTTGTTGTAGCCTTGTTTTGGTTAATGTCATTCGTTGTTGGATAGGACAGACAGAAATGGAGAGAGGAGGGGAAGACAGAGAGCGGGAGAGAAAGACAGCTGCAGACCTGCTTCACCGCGTGTGAAGGGACTCCTGTACAGGTGGGGAGCCAGGGGCTCCAACTGTGTTCCCTACGTTGGTCCTTGCGCTTTGTATCTTTGCTGGTTTTCTGCTTTGTTGATCTAAGTGTGAGAGTGGGGTATTGAAGTCTCCCACTATTATTGTATTACTATTGATGTATTTTTGAAATTCTTTCAGTAAGTGCTTGACGTATTTAGATGGTCCCTCATTGGGTGCATAGATGTTAATAACTGTTGTCTTCTTGGCTGATTGATCCTCTAATCATTATGTAATGTCCTTGCCTATCTTTTATTAATTTAATTTAAAAATCTATCGTGTCTGAGAAGAGAATGGCTGTTCCTGCCCTTTTTTGTGGTCTGTTAGCCTGTATGATAGTTTTCCATCCTTTCACTTTAAGTCTGTGTTTATCTTGTTGTGACAGATGGAATTCTTGCAAGCAGCATATGGTTGGGTTATGTTTTCTGATCCATCCCCCCACCCTGTGCCTTTTGATGGGTGAGTTTAAGCCACTGACATTTATTGATATTATGGATTTAATGTATTGTAGTGCCATTGTTCAAAAAAATTTTTTTGTTTGCTCTGATATATTGCCAGTATTATAGTGATGTTCTTGTTTAGAAGAGGTCTTTTAGAACCTCTTTCAGGACCGGTTTGGTGATGGTTGCCTCCTTTAACTGTTGTTTATCTAAGAAGGTTTTGATCCCTCCATCTAGTTTGAATGAAAGTCTAGCAGGATATATTATCCTTGGTTGAAACCCTTTTTCATTCAGGGCTCCATAGATATCTTGCCATTTCCTTCTGGCTTTTAGAGTTTGAGTGGAGAAGTCTGCAGATAATCTTATGGTTTTTCCCTTGTATGTGACTTTTTGTTTCTCTCTTGCAGCCTTTAGGATCCTTTCTTTATCCTTACTTCTTCTCATTGTGACTATGATGTATCTTGGTGTCTTCAGGTCTGGGCTGATTCTGTTTGGTACTCTCTGGGCCTCTTGAATCTTGATGTCCTTTCTGTTATTTAGGTCTGGGAAGTTTTCTTCTATTATTTCCTCTAGAATGTTTGCTTCCCCTTCCTCTCTTTCTTCCTCTGGCAGGCCAATTATGTGAATGTTACTTCTTTTGAGATCATCCCATATGTCTCTGTTGTTGCTTTCAGTGTCTCTCAATCTCTTTTTAAGCTCTTTCACCTCTTTCTTGGTTTTCTCTAACTCATCCTCTGTCTGACGAATTCTGTTTTCTGCTTCTGTTAGTCTGCTTTCCCTTGCCTCAGCTTCTTTCTTCATTACAGCTATTTTAGCTTTTAGTTCTCTAATTGCCTCAAGATAATCAGTATTTTCCTTGGGGGCCTCAACTGTTGTTTCCCTGATACTTCCATTCCTTTCCTCCAATGTTGTTTTCATTTCTATGATTAATAAGTTTATTATTGCTTGCATACTTTTTTTTTTTTTTTTTTTGTTTTTTTTAAATTTTTTTTTGTAATTTTATTTATTTATCTTTCCTTTTGTTGCCCTTGTTGTCTTTTTTTTTTAATTGTTGTAGTTATTATTGTTGTTGTCGTTGTTGGATAGGACAGAGAGAAAATGGAGAGAGGAGGGGAAGACAGAGAGGAGGAGAGAAAGACAGACACCTGCAGATCTGCTTCACCGCCTGTGAAGCGACTCCCCTGCAGGTGGGGAGCCAGGGGCCTCGAACCGGGATCCTCATGCCGGTCCTTGCGCTTAGCGCCACCTGCGCTTAACCCGCTGCGCTACCGCCTGGCTCCCATTGCATACTTTTCTTATCTATGGTTACTTCTGGCTGATTTGTAGTTTCTTCTGGGCTCTTGTCTTTATTCATTGGAGTAGCAGTTTTATTTGTTTTTGATCTACCCATTTTTTTGATTTATGTGTTTTTTTTTTATGCTCTGTTGTTCCTCAGTTGTTGTGTTTTGAGCACAAGCAACACTGTACTAAATACCTTTATGACAATTGCAGTCACCAACCTCAGGAATTACAGTAGCAACTGAAGCAAGTATTGAAGCAGTTTAATCACTACCAGTTAGCCAAAAAATTTCTCTAGTCCGTGAAAAAATAGTAACCAAATCCCAATGAAGAAGAAAGAGAAAAGAAAGAAGGGATAGCAAGAATAGACAGTTATGCGCATCTACTACCCACTGTATATTCTACGGGTAACAAGAGGGGAAAGGGAAGTAGAGCAGAGATACACACATAGAGAGTCCACTCTGAGTCAGATTTCTTCCCCCAATTAATTCACAAATTCAGAAAGGCAAAGAAGAAGGAAGAAGTGTATGACAAGATAAAAAAAAAAGAGACAAGAGAGAGAAAAGAGAAAATATAAGAAAAAGGCTGTAATTAAAAAGCAGTGAAAGGAAAAGGTTTTTTTGGTTACTTTATTTATAATTTAATTTCATTTTTTTAATTAGCTAGGAGGAGGAGGGAGGGGAGAGTCTGTAGAGGAGGTAGGAGTAATGAGACAAGTTCCTCCCACAATAGATAAGATGCCCACTACCCTAGCAATGAAAGATACCCTAAGAGTTAATTCTGATCAACCTAAAGGGGGGGGAAGATATATGCCTTTATATAATATTAATAATAGCGCAGGGTAAAAAAAAAAACCCTGTGCCAGATTACCTCAAATCTCGTGATCAGAGGCAGCTGATTATTAAGAAAGAGAAAAAAAAAAACAAACCTCAGGACTAGAAAAGGATAGCTGAAATAGACAGTTATGTAGATCTACTATCCACTATATATTCTAGGGGTGGCTAAAGGAGGATGGGATGTTGAGCAGAGATACTCGCAGTGTGAGTCCAACTCTGAGTCAGAATTCTTCCCCAAAATAATTCCCAAATGTGTATCAGTGAATTCAAAAAAGCACACTGTTTGGTGGTGATGGGGCCCTGTGGCTTTGGAAGCTGTAGGATTAAGGAAGAAAGGATGGCAAGAATGAGAAAAAGAGAAAAAAGAAAAAGATAAAAAGAACAGTCATAAAAGAGCGGTGAAAGGAGTTTTTATTTATTTATTTTTAATTATTTAATTAGCTATGCGGGGTGAGGTGGGGGGGGTGGCTACTTAGAAAGAAAAAAGGCCAGAGATTTCAGAAGGGTATAGACTTAGAATAAATGATACTCCTTGGTGGGACAGGAATTTTGGTAAAGAAAGGGGCTCAGCAGGGGAGCCTGCTAGGAGCTGGTCCCCAGGGACTGGTTATGGGGGGGGGAGGTATGCTTAATAATTTAAAAGAAAGAAAAAAAATTTTTTTCCCTTTTTTCCTACTCTATATTTTAACCCAAATTAAGTTATAGTCACCTCCTTGGTGTCTCTGCTAGGACCCCTTATTGACTGGCCTACTAAACACAGAAAATCCTACCGTTTCCAGAAGATGTGGTCAGAGCTCTAGCCACTAGCAGCTTCTCAGTCCACCATCTTCAGGGAACCTCCCGTCCTTGTGCTTTGCACTACGTGTGCCTAATCTGCTGTGCTATGGCCCAATCCCCCAGACCTGCAAATTCTTTCCTCTTCTATTATACCATATCCTGAGCTGCCTTAACACACTCTTAATATTACATAAGAATTGATAGTACCTCATCATGGTCCAGGTACTGGTCACTTAACAGTAACTCTTATCTTATCCAAGAGAGAAGAATGCGAAGTTAGCAAGATCCACTCCGTCATAGTTGTTGGAGCTTTTACTCAGCACTGTCTACCACTCTGAGAACTAAACATTTTAGATACTGGAAAAATGCTTTCTCTTTACATGAATATATATTTTTTAATTTTATTCCCTTTTGTTGCCCTTGCTACTTTATTGTTGTAGTTATTATTGTTGCCATAGCTGTTGTGGTTGGACAGGACAGAGAGAAATGGAGAGAGGAGGGGAAGACAGGGAGGAGGAGAGACAGACACCTGCAGACCTGCTTCACTGCCTGTGAAGCGACTCCCTTGCAGGTGGGGAGCCGGGGGCTCGAACTGGGATCCTTCTACTGGTCCTTGCACTTTGCGCCACGTACACTTAACCCGCTGAGCTACCGCCCGGCTCCCTTTACATGAGAATTTTAAAGGTGTGTGGAAACTATCCCTTTGCTCTGTGATGCAGCCATCTTTTGACTGCAAGAGCATTATAGGGTGTGAAGTGCATGTCCAAGTGTTCCCCAACTAAGGCACTATGCCTCCTGGCTGCCGCATTCCCTACTTTTCTAAAGGATTTCGTAAGTATGATTGTCCTTATTCGGTGTTTCAGAAACGTACTGTCTGCATTTTATAAATTTTCCTTAAGAGGAAACTTTGCACCAATGTAAATCTGAACATAGTTCTATGAAAAACACGCCACAATGGGTTACATACAAGCTTTAGTTGTCTAGTTGTTTACCGATTTGAAAAATGTGTTTTGGGTCACGAGTGAAGGAGGTGTGATTATAGAAAGGATCTTTGTGATGAGGAAACTCTTCCTACTTTTGATTACAGTGATGAATACACAGAGCTAAAAGGTGATAAAATTATACTTGGTTTATTGCACCAAAGTAAAAGGCTCTGGGGTGGGTGGAGGTGGGGGGGGGGAGAATTCAGGTCCTGAAACATGATGCAGAGGACCTGGGGGGGGTTGTATTGTTGTGTGGAAAACTGAGAAATGTTATGCATGTACAAACTATTGCCTTTTCTGTTGGCTGTAAAACATTAATCCCCCAATAGAGAAATTAAAAACGATTAAAAATAAAAGCCTGGGGGTCAAAGATGTAGTAAATCTCTCACATATATGAGGCTGTGGATTCTATTGCCAGCATTAAAAAGAGAAAAAGTTTTATTGTTGCAGGATTCATGCTTACTCCCTCAAATAGCTTGATGAAGATCAGTGTGGTACCACTTTAAATATTTTTGACTAAGCACCTAAAACCTATCAAAAAAAAGAAAAAATATATCAACAGAATTAGTTGTTGAATACAGAATGAGTTCCCCATTTTTCAGAGATTTTTCAGGCAAAGCTGAACTTCTGTTTTTTACGGACATTGTAGGAAGATACTTAAGTTACTGTGACTATATGCGTCTTTGAAGGTTACTCTAGTACTAACTCTGATGCTAATTCCTTTGATTAAGAACCATGCAGAACACAGCATTCCAAACCCAGTAAAGAAATTTACCAAATGTTTATTACAGATCTAAGACTATCCACTAATCAAAATCACCTGGCTAAGACAAAAACTTCGCTATTTTCTCTTTTATGATGACACAATTGTTAATGTTTCCATTAGTGCCTGCTTAAGTCTCTTAAGCCCTCTTTTGCTTGTGAAAATCTATCAGTGGTTAGATAGATGCAGTTTATTGGATGACTCCTCTACTATGCTTTCTCTTAGAGATTTCAGGGGGCCAGGTAGTGACATTTCTGGTGAGTGCACGTTACAATGCACAAGGACCCTGCTTCGAGCCCCCAGTTCCCACCTGCAGAGGGAAAGCTTCATGAGTGGTGAAGCAGGGCTGCTGGTATCTCTTTGTATCTCTATCTTCCCATTCCCATTTCTATCTTTATCTAATAAATAATAAACAAATTTATACTTCAGTAAAATAGTGACTTTCTGCCCCCATTCTTTTAATTTCACATTTTTTAGTGGTTTTTGTTGTTGTTGTTACCCGAGAGGAATTTAGCTTTTGAAGTTTACTGATCATTAAAGGTGCTTACTTAGTAATTTCTCATATTTGGTCTGGATTTGGTGTTGCCTAGGTATTGTGGCAAGTCTATTCCTCATGCTTCTCCCTGTGGTGTTCTGGTTGTGTAAATTTCTTGCTCTTTATGGACTTTCTATGAGTTAGCCATATGTTGTAGTTTTTTTTTTTTTTTTACACAGATAGAAATGAGCTGTTAAAAACTGTTAAAGAAAAATTTATATTGCTGTATTGGGATAAAATTTATAACTTACATAAAAATCATTTCATGTTTCCTTTTCTCTAGTATATGCTGGATCCACAAAAGGTAGAGATAAGAACTGGAAGGAGTATGGGCTACATGATGTGAGTCAGCAGGTAGTATGTTTCTTGCAGGTGTGGGGCCCCTGCTTCAGCAGTTGTCACCACACAAAATGGTTGAGCCACGTTCTGCTTTCCCTTCTTCAATAAAAATGTCTGTATATATAAACATATGTATGCATATGTACCTTAAAGATCATTCGCAAAAGAATTAGGAGTAGTCAGATCTGACATGTCATATTCAGCACACCTGCACAAATCATTATTAAAGAATCAAAATACAGGATGGATCACATTTTTTTTAATTTTTCTACTATAACATCAACTTAAATATGAGCCATTTGTTTACATCTTTAGTTTTTAAAAGTGAACACCTATTGTTCACAAAGTCATCAATCTGACATTTCTGCTAAGATGTTTTTTTAAAATTTATTTTGATTTTAACAGAGGATATCTAGAACTAGAGGTACAGCAAACTAAACAAAAATACAAGCATCATCTTTGAGCTTAACTCACTGTAAGCATATCTTTAGGGTCTGAGAGATACATTTTTAAGGCTTTTATTACTAGTTAAATAAAAATAATTTATGCCAGAATGTTTATAGAACTATTTTCTACTTTCACATTCTCTAGTTATTGATTGTGTAATTTTAAGGATTAACACATTTAATATCATCTCTAAAAAATCTCAGCTAAAGATCACTGTCATTCTCATATATTTTCTTGTATAACACTCAGTTCACTGGAAAATTTATTAAGTAATTTTGTTTTAATTGTTATTTTTTTGCTCACCACTGATTTGTTTAACCCAAATCTGATTAATCACTGTAGGAACACTAAAATAAAGTCAGTAGGAAAGTAAATTAACTACTGAAGAGTTTTTAAATGTATAGGTGAGGGCTGCGAAAATAGTAATAATGGTTATGCAAAGAGACTTTCATGCCTGGGCCACCAAAGATTCCATGTTCAATCCCCAGCACTACAATAACAGAGCTGAGAAAGTGATCTGGTTTTAAAAATAATAATAGGTGAATATAAAAAAATAACTAATATCTTGGGGACCAGGCAGTGGTGCACCCAGTTAAGTGCACATACTACCATACTCAAGCTCTAGGTTTCAGCCCCTGCTTCCCACCTACAGGAGGGATGCTTCACAATTGATGAAAAAGGTCTGTGTCATTCTATCTCCCCCTCCCCTCTCCATTTATCTCTGTCCTGTGAAATAAAAAGGAGAAGAAAGAAAGAAATGAAAGAAGGAAGGGAAGGAATGCAGGAAGGAAGGGAGAGAAGGAAGGAAGAAAAGGAACACTGGCCACTGGGAGCCTTGGATTTGTAGTGCTGGCATTGAAATCCTAGCAATAACCCTGGTGGCAATAAAGGATGGTGGGGAGAGAAGACTAATATCTTGATGATAATAGTCTTGAAACGTGTGAGAGAAGTGGTAGATATTTATAGTACCTTTAGATTAGTTCAAAAAGCAAGATAAAAACAGGGATTAGGGTGGGTAGGGTAGATAGCATAATGATTATTCAAAGAGACTCTCGAGCCTAAGGCTTCAAAAATCCCACGCTCAATATCCCACACCACCATAAACCAGAGCTGCGTAGTGCTCTGGTCACAAAAACAAACACGCAAAACAGGGATTATAATTTTAGAAACCACCAGAAGACCATGTGGAGATAGCTATAGGACAGAAGTTGAACTGTGCTGAGTATAAAATAGAGTATCTAGAAGGTAAGTTAAATACTCCATTTTCTTACCAAATTAAACACTGAAAGTTAACAGAACCAAAAAATGCTGCCATTTAGGAGTTTTAGCACTGACACAACACTGTATATCAGTTTATGAATAAAAGGTGTCTGACTTGCCTTTCTGAAATGCTTCCTCCAGTGCCTGGGATTGGTGTGTCTATAGTTAAATGGGGTTTCAGTTGGCTACATTTAGAATGTGCCTGCTCAAAACATGCAAATATCCTGTATCTTACTTTTTCCTCATGTTCCTACAGAACTGAGCATATCTTAGGTCACCAATAAATATCAATCCAAACAATAATTTTAAAACATGTTATCAGTCCATTGGGCAATTTACATAGCATAGTTCAATTCAGTCTTTCCATCAAGTTGGCTTCATCTCACATTTGCTTTTCAAAAGGACAACTGGACAACATGAACTTCTACAAGTGAAAATCAAATAATAAAAAGCAAAAGGAAACGAAATTCCAGAATCCATTTATGGGATGTCAGTCTTAAGGTTTAAATAAAAGAATGCACATAAGCTTTCGAGACAAATCATCCTGGATGTGTGGGTATAGCACAATAATGCCTGGGATGAGTGAGAACATTCAGGTATTTTCTAGAGCAATATCTATACATTATATGTCACATTTGGTTCCTAGAGATTTTAATCAAGTATTAGTATATTTTTGCCAGTATGAGATACAAAAAGATGAGAATAGTAGATGTGCCTTAAAGATATGAAAATATAATATATTAAACAAAACCATTATAAATTACATAGATTTTCAGTATAAAATTGTTTTCTTCCATTCAGAATAAATATCATCCAATATTACAGATCTTTTGAGTGAATTAAATATGCACATAATCTAAACCATTTTCAGAACCTCAAGAAAAAACCTACAAGAGGTACATATGACTAGATGATTCAGAAACTGTTTTGATTCTGAGAATGACTACTTAAGACCCAAGGAATGAGGCATGAGCTTTAATGTGAAACTTTAAAAAACGTATAATGCATTTAACATGAGCACATGCTCACACATACAGACTTATTTCTACAAATTTCTATGAAGCAGAACAGTTTATCTTTGAAAAGTTGGCTCAAGTCATGAGGGTTTTCTATATTTTATATTCTAGTACAAGATCCTTTCTTGTGTAGTAAAGAAGCCGTAGGGTAGAAAGAATGTCGATTTCTATAAGGAGAACTTTATCATTATGTAATGTTATATAATTATAATTTTATAATTCAATCTATTATAATTCACCTTCCCTCTAAAGTTGGTTATTATATCAGTTTTGTGATCCCTTCAAGGAGGGTGCATTTTAAAAATCAATAAAACCCCTCCTGTAGTCTAAAAGAACCTAGAACCAAACTGGAAACATTCTTTGGTCACATATTTCTGTTTCTGCTTCAGAAAATATTTGCCCATCTTTAACTGTTAATCTCTAGTCAAAGTCTACAGGGAATAGATGACCCCTCCTATTATCTCCATGTGGAAATCTATACATGTTTGAGTGGAATGAAAATAGAAAAGGAAAAAATCCACATAATTTCACAAAAATGAATTTAAGTCTGTGTTGTTGCTTCAGGCATATAAATCTATCATAAACATTTGTTGACATCAGTGACCAGTGGGACATGTTTACATTCTAAGTGTTAGAGATAATTTTTCTGCAGCTCAAGTATGTAAAAATCTTGGTCCAGAGGTCCAGACAGCAATAATGCTATTGTACACTTACCAGTCTGTAGTTAAGTATAGTGTACACATACTTTTTAAATGCACTGGAAAACCTAAAGTTTCTGTGATCAGCTTTATTTACCATTAAATTCTTTTTGTTGTAGTGATCTGGGACCAGTGATATCTTTGAGGTATGTCTATACAAGCGATATCTGACCAAACACCATGTCATGTCAGACTGCCTTCCATAAATGTCTAAGACAGAAGGACAGCTGGGATTCATTAAGCATTTTTTTAGAAGTGAACCTTAGAAAACTTCACAGATTCTAATGTGTGCTGCCTCAAATCAGGTGTTTGGGTTACTTAAGGGGGCATATGGTCCCTTCAAGTCCTTTTTGGGCAGTAGTATTATACTACCCTACAGAAATTCAACAAGCAACTCTTGCCTTTGGGATCAGTAACATTTCCATATAAAGAATCAGTCTGTTTGGGAGGTGATGATATTTAAATGTAAATTGCAGTTTCCATGGGTAGTATGGGTTACTTTATACTACATAATTTACCATCTCTTTCCATATTTCAGTTGAGCTCATCAAAAGGCTCCCAGAATTGGGCAAGTAAACATATTTATTTGACTATTAAAGTGCTATCCTCAGGCAAAATTTTTCTCAGTTTCACAACAGCAGCTTCATTGGAACCAACAATGTAATGTATGAAAATAGGCCTGGGACATGAAAAAATATTAAGTCTAGTAGCTACTTTTGAATATTACAAATGACTTATGGATGTCAGCCTTGGTATTGGTGACTGATACCAAAGCTTCTGAGGTAAATGTTCTAGGAGAAAATAAGGACAAAGTAGCAAAGAGAATTTAAAAACAGAAAGCAATTAGGATTAATTTTGCAACAACCACTCCATTATAAAGGGACAATGAAAAGTAATAAAAATTGAGAACAAAGTGCAACCCATGTATATGCATTTGCTACTGAAGCAGACCTATGATTTTCAAAAGGAAAAGCAATGCAGTGTGCAAGGTTCATGAACTCAGAATATCTTATAGTAGTGTACTTTTTGCCAAAAAGGCTATCATTAATTAAAGATATTTGGCAGAAACTAGCCTTAAGAATTTGTATCACATGGATGGAACACCTTCTGTATAATCTTATCCATTCTGCACCCTGATGTTTCTTGCACTTCTTTTTCTATGGGGGAAATTTCTAGCCATGGAAACTGCATGCAGATGTTTCCCTCTTTAGAAATGGCATCACTCCTACCTAAGGGATGAGAGTCTCCTGGTAAGGCTTAGTGGCAAGTGCAGACTACATCTGTACTATGAGGAGCAGCCCCTGATTTTCTTGATATGCATAGCTTTTTCAGAGATGCTATTAGACATGGCTTTCATAAATAATGCAGGTGTTTTTGTCTTGTGCCACTGCTGGTTCTGGAGTTTCCAGGTAGGCTGGCGGTAGGACTCTATCTGATACCTCCACGGGAGTGGGCTCTTCTGAAGTCAGCTCTGTGGAGGTCATGTCAGTGGAAGGCTCTGCAGTTTCTGCGGAGTGTTCAGCTGAGGGCTCAGTCTCCTCTTCATCTTTGACTTCAAGGTGTGCAGCTTCCTGATCATCTGCATGATCCTTTTTAGACTGTGGGTGAATGGATACCTTGATGGCAATCTGCTGAGGCTGTTCATGCAGTGATGAGGTGTCTGAATCCGCAGTAGAAGAGTCACTTCGTTTTAGAGAGTTGGGGATGGTGTACACCTCATCTCTGTCTGAAGCCTCCTGGCCTTCGGGTGTGTGGCGTACAAAATTTTGGCCCTGCTCTTCCAGCCCCACCACTTCCATGATTTCCTCCATGATGGTTCTACAGTTCATGATGAGTGGAGGCAGCGGCACGCTACGTGCCAGCTCTTCAATGTAGCGGGCAAACTCCATGGTTTTGAACTGGGTCACTTTGGCAAGCTCAAGAGTTTTGGCTGAGGTGATAATGGGGATCCGCTTGGCAATCTCGAATGCCTTCTGCAGCTTCTCGGCGCCTTCTGTCCTAAAGAACTCATTGATGGCTTTCTCAGTCTTCTTCAGGTGGCTGCTCATCATGCACAGGCGGGTGATGTTGAGGATCATAACAATGGTGAAGGCCACAAGGCAGACCACCATATAGTAGACACCCATGTCTCCCGAAGTGAAGATGACCCGCAGGGTGACTGTGTTGTTTACAACGCCATAATCATTGGTAGCCACACACGTGTATTTACCTCGATCTGAAAAAGACACCTTGGTGATGTTCAGGAGGCCGCTGTTGTACATCTGCCATTTTCCTGTCAGGAGGGAGAGGAGAGAATTCAACTGAGGTCACACAGTTTCCATAGATGTGAGTGTAATCTCACTAATTATCAACACAGACCACCACTCTGTCCTGCTTACCAGGGAAGAGAACATACCTTAAATATGTGTTGGACAGTGGCATGAACTAACTCACTGAATCTTCATGGATCTGTAAGGTGGAGAATTAAACTAGTCCCACTTTACAGCATGTGTATGTAAACTGAGGCAAATATTAAACTACCTTCCAGAGATCACCAATCTAAAAATAGTAGAAACAGGTCACCTTAAGTTCAAGAGACTCTCAATTGCAAAGCCATTCTATATATTCCACATCCTGGTAAAGGGGAAAAAAAAAAGGGAGAAAGAGAGAAAGGAAGAAAGAAGATAAAACCAACCTGGAAAATACCAGTCTGCTCTTACAAAAGAGTTTCTTAATTGTAGTTTCTGATTTTTTTAATCTTCCAATTAACATAACCATTGAATCTATATTACTAGGGGATATGCTTCTCAGAATACAAGGTATTTCAGGATCAAAATAAAGTCTGTAAAATTGACTGGTGTGTTGCACCAAAGTAAAAGACTCTGGGGTGGGTGGGGGTGAAGGGTTCAGGTCCTGGAACAGGATGGCAGAAAACCTAGTGGGAGTTGTATTGTTATGTGGGAAACTGGGAAATGTTATGCATGTACAAACTATTGTACTTACTGTTGACTATAAAACATTAATCCCTAAATAAAAAATTAAAAAAAATTAAAAATTAAAAAAATTAAAAAAAAATAAAATAAAACATTAATCCCCAATAAAGAAATTTTAAAAGGCTGTCAACTGAACTGTAACTGTTTCGCTGGATTTCTCATATTGAAATTATAATTATCCTTGTATGATTAATTAAAACATATCATATTAATGAGACTATAATGAATCATATTTACTAAAGTTACAAGATAACAGTGTGGAGATTCAGAGACTGAGTATGAATTGATATAAATTAGTTTTCAACCCACCAAGTTGAAAATAAGCTTCACGGGAATAAGAATACATGCTAACATTTATAATTCTCCCCCTTTTTTTGGCCTGAAAAGGATCTAGTTTTGTCCTGGAAATAAGTTTCTGAATTAATTCTTCATTTTATACTTATGTGCAGGTCAGAACCATGGAAAACATACAAGACTACTTAATGGCTTTAGGTTCAAGCCTTTCTGAAATTCTCCTACCTAAGATTATCCTCTGGAGAATGGATGGTCCAGCTCAGTACTCTTAAGAATCTGAACAGCCAGCAAATAATTCTCCATATAAGCACTGTAGTTCCTTAAGCCTATTAGAGGAATGTTTCCTGAGGGGTGGGGCAATGTAACATGTAGTTTCTTTTCAAGTATCAATTATTGCACTTTACATTTTCATGTTTCTTCTTATTCTGGTAATAACTTTTAACTCTAATTAAAATTCTAAAATTTCTCCAGAACAACTAAGCAACATAAAAAAAATGGAGCACAGAATTGACCAGGTCCTCAGTGGCCTGTACAATGAAGTAAGAGAGGACTTTCTCTGCTCAAAGGAATGTTTTTAAGAAATCAACAAAATACCTTCTGAGGTGGCAGCCCTCCTGCTTACTGCTGTGTCAGATCTGGAGCCCCTCACAGACGCTGTCGTACTACTTGGCCTTCTGAAAGAACATCTGTGAAGAGAGTTCTTTTGGTGTCCCTGAATAACCTTTTTCTAACAATTCAGCCAGTGTGTTTCTACCAAGAACTGAAAACACTGGTTTGAAAAATTTAGTGAATGTTCAGTTTCTTGTGAATGTGCATGAACAAACCTAGCACAGATCTGTGAAATTCTCTCTCATTTAGATGGGGCAGGGGCAAACCTCTCCTTTCATTTCCCAAACATAAATTGTGATATTTCAGCTACAGATTTTTTGAATATATACAATGATTTGAGGTAAGGGAAATAATTAATTTTCTTTAAATATCCATGTCTCTCATAAAAGTATACTAAATAGTCAAAGAGAAACTATAGCAGAATAAAAGCCATATATATATTATACTTCTGTAATTCAGAAAATTATAGACTTGATTTGTAGTTTCTCTTATTTCTTTTGTTGGAAAATATAATGGGAAGTAGACAGGTGAGAAAGTGAGGGTATTTATCTGGGGAATGAGTAGGATAAATCTGTTCACTCCTTTAAATCTCACTGCCAGTCCTTTGTAAAGGAAGTATCTGTACACACAAGAACAGAATAGTCTGAAACTAGTTGTATTTCTGCTATAGAGAAAAGTGGAAAAGAAAACCAAATGAAAGGAGACCATGTGGTGGTGTACCTGGTACACCACACATGTTACCAAGTGTGAGGACCCAGGCTTAATTTCCCAGTCCCTACCTGCAGGGGGGAAGCTTCATGAAGAGTGGAGCAGTGTGGAGTTATCTCCTCTGTCTCTCCCTCTCTATGTCATCGTATGTATGTACGTATATAAATTAAGAAAAAAGATGGCCTATTGGAGTAGTGGAGTTGGCACTCAGGTACTGGGCTCATTATTGTAAGGGAAAATCTGTTTTTAAAAATATTTATTTATTTATTTATTCTCCTTTGTTGCCCTTATTGTTTTATTGTTGGATAGGACAGAGAGAAATGGAGAGAGGAGAGGAAGACGGGAAGAGAAAGACACCTGCAGACCTGCTTCACCGTTTGTGAAGCGACTCCCTTGCAGCTGGGGAGGCGGGGGCTCAAGATCCTTATGTCGGTCCTTGCGCTTTGCTCCACGTGCGCTTAACCTGCTGCTACCGCCCGACTCACCATAAGGGAAAATCTTAATGGGTCAGTTCCTCCCAAATAAAAAGGAGGGGAATGAAGGGACTGAAAAGGCATCAACAAAACAGAGACACCTTACTGAGAAGGAGAAGATATTTATAAGATATATATTAGATAAAGGACTAAGTACCAAAATGTATAAAGAACTCAATAAAGTCAGCAGTTAAAAAAAAAATCCCACTAAAGTTGGGAGAGGACCTAGACAGAGTTTTCACCAAAGGAGAGATCCAGTGGGCCAACAGACATATGAAAGAATATTCAAAATCATTTATGATCAGAGAAATGAATATAAAGATAACAATGAGACACCGCCTTAAACCCATGAGAATGTTATATATTAGATAAAATAGTAACAACAAGTGTTGGCATGGATGTGAGAAAAAAGGTATCTTCCTACACTGCTGGTGGGTATATAAATTTGCCCACCCCCTTTGGAAAATAGTCTGGAGATTTCTGAGAACACTAGAAATGGACCTAACCTTGACAGGGGAATTTTTCTCCTGGGGATTTATCCACAGAAAAAAGCAAGGAAAGACACCTAGTGAAAGATATTTCTGTATACCTATGTTTGTAGCAGCATGATTTGTAACAGCCCAAACTTGGAAGCAACCAGATGCCCAACAGCAGATGTGTGGCTAAGAAAGTTATGGCATATATACACAGCAGAAAACTGCACAGCTATTAAAAGTGGTGGAGCCATTTCCTTTGTCTCATCTTGAGTGATTCCCGTAAGAATCATGTTAGGTGAAGTAAGTCAAAGATCTCACTTATATGTGGAAATTGAGAAATAAGGATAGAAATCCAAAGTACAAGATGAGAAACTCAAACCTGAGTGTGTTCTATTGCAATAAAGCAAAGAACTCTGGGAAAGGAGAGAGTGGGAGAGGATGTCGAGAGTGTTGGGATCTTGATGCACAATGATGGAAAATGACCCAAGTTGGGGATGAGAGCGTTTTACAAATATCCATCAAAGGGAGATGAGGAATTGCACTCATATGTCAACAATTGTACTATAAACCATTATCCCTCCAATAAAATGATTTTGGGAAAATTTGCTTTAATCAGCAAACTGATGTGTGTTTTGTCTATATCCCCAATAACTGGTAGAGATAAAAACTGTTTATAATTCTGTTTGAATTTTCCAGCTCATGCCATTTGTCCAATTTTCCAAAGAGGAGAATTCAGTCTGTCAAAATGAGGTTATTTTCATGAAACTGCTTTGAATAAAAATGTTCAGGTGGTAAGAGGTCAGATCAGTGCTTATGCAAATATGAAATACAACATTCATCTGAATGAAACTCCTAAAAGATGAACAAAATACAGGCATGTGTTTATGTCAATACATGTGACACTTGTTTTCCAAGCTGTGAAGAGAAAGGATCCATGCTTTTTAACAAAATGTGATTGAAAACAAATTTAGCACTGCTTTATGACTTCTGCAGATGACAGCTCCTTGAGGCCACTACAAAGAATTAGGTTTTAAACACTGAAGTTGCAGCTATTCTTGTGCCCTCACCAATTCTCCCAAGAAACCTCTCCAGAGAGTATGAGGGCAGCTCTAGAAAACTACTTCCTACATCTTGCGGAACCACACTGGCTGAAAAACATGTTTAACTCAGCTTTCAACTAAGGAAGGTGGAGTGGCTGGACAGTTCTATTTAGAGATAGTAATTCTATAACTTAAAGGTCTCTTTATGTAGTCATCACCCAGGTTTCTCTTCTCCAGGCTGAATTTTTTAGATATATAGCGACACACAGAATGAGGGAAAGCCACAGAACAGAGTTCAATCTTGGGTTATAGGCATAGGGAAGCATACGCACTATCCAGATGAGTGATTTTGCTGACCCTGTTTAAAGGTCAAAATATATGCAAAGAAGTTACTGGTTTCTCTCTCTCTTTCTAATTTGATCAGGTAATCTTAATTTTTTTAAAAAAATGCCACACATGTAATTCCATGCAGGCAGCCTTTCTGGCCTTTCTTGAGAATAGCTATAGGTGGTTTTCAAAAAGCAAAGGAACCTTGACTGGATCTGTCTGATAGCTTCTATTTTGGCAATCTCAGCTATCAGCCTTACCTGAGATGGGTCTGGAAAAGGTTTCTCATGACTAACACCAAGGTGTTCTGGGCTCACATCCCAAATGGAGCATTACTAAGCGAAGAAACTCTATAAATGGTAGTCAGACTGGGCTGGCAAAATAGCTCACTCTATAGGTTGAGCCACCACCTGGTACTGTACTGCATCTTTAGTTTTTAGCCAATAGAACAGTTATTACAACCAAAAATGTCTCCAGACTTTGCTAATTTTTTTCTCTCTCCCTCTCCCCCATCTCTCCCTCTCTCTCCATCTGTCTCTCTCTCTCTCTCTCTGTGTGTGTGTGTGTGTGTGTGTGTGTGTGTGTGTAGGAGGAGGAGGAGAAGATGGTCCCAACTGAGAATCAGTGGGCTAGGAAAATGTGAAATTCACCCTGTTCATAATATACTGTTACTTCAGAGGCAGAGATATTAATTATCAAGGGATACTTTGTATATAAAAGTGATGTGCTGGGAAAGGGGAATCTTTGATGGAGGAGAGACTCCAAGTGTGTTATATTAACAGCCACAGCATTACTCTGAAATTATAAATCATGTGTATATATATATACACACACACACACACACACACACACACACACACACACACACACACACTAATGTTTGGGGTTAGTTAAGACAGGAAGAAATAACCTAGGAAATGATTTCCTTTTTTCACAAGACAAAGTATATTGTGAAATAAGGATATGCATATTTGGAATCTATGGTAATTATGATATGGCTTACCAGTAACTATAACAGTTGTTACTCTTTGACTTGATATATCCCTAGAAATATATTAGGTATAGAACACACTATAGTTTGTTTAAGACTTTAAAAAATTTTATTTATTTATAAAATGGAAACACTGACAAGAACATAGGATAAAAGGGGTACAATTCCCACCACCAGAGCTCCGTATCCCATCCCCTCCCCTGATAGCTTGTTCAAGACTTTTAACCCCAACTGGCCATGAAAAGGGATAATATTATAAATGAAAAAATTGTGACTTAGAAGTTAAGAAACTTGCTCAATTAGGAAGACTATTGGGCTGGTAAAATAGTATGCTGCTTTGAGTGCCTCTAACACATTAGAGGAAGCTGCAGTGTTATGGTTTCTTTATCTCTCTCTTTCTTTCCTCTCTGTCTCTATCTACAAAAGTCAGCTTAAACTGATGTCATTTCAGAGATGAAAAAGAAAAAAAAAAGGAAGGAGTGAGAGAGGGGATACTGCTATGAGATCTTTTTAAGTTTCCAGTATTCATAATTTATATTAATTTTGTATAATGGCCTTTAATGAATTGATTTTTCAAATTTCAATTACATAGTATAGAAAAATTCAGGAGAATAATTTTGAAAGTTAGCACATGTCATCTTAGATGCCAAGGATAATGCTATGGGAACTCACCTCCTCTATATAATTAGTAGGTAGGTGATATATTACACTTCTGGACACTTGAGTAACAAAGCTTGCTCTTCCTAGCAGGAACAGTTAAAAGGCATTTCATTGTCTATTAAAAACTTAAAGTGGAGGGATAAAAACAATATTGTAATACAAAATAAATGAGGAATTTATACTAATAAACTCCCCAAAGCTAGAGTAGTAGCTGTGACAAATGTGAACATTATACAACTAGATTTAGTTTACACTGTGCATATTTACTCTTAAATATCATTCATAGTTGTGTTTGGTGACAGAAGGCTACAAAGAGTATAGAAAAGAAGTCACAGAGAAGTCAAAAATCTATCTCTAAGGAAGAATTTCAAAGTTAATTGCTAACAAATCAGCCACATTTCAGGGCCTATACTAACTGACTTCCATGAAATGTCTATCATTATATAAAGGGGTGAAAGATTTAAAGTAAAAATGAGAAGCCACAGGGGGGAAAAATACGTTGCTGAATGAGGAAATAGTTCAACTGGCAGAGCACTGGATTTCTACATTTGAGACTCCCAGCGCGATCCCTGACATTTCCTATACCAGAATGGTGCTCTAGCTCATCTCTTGCTTGCTCTCCTTTCTTCCTCACGTGAAACTGTCTCTTTCATATGTAGTAAATGAGATAGATCTTTCTCAAAATGCCCTGGATAATTAGTACTTTAAATAGCTGACTTTTTCATAATATTTACTGGCAGCTCATTATTTCTACTTACCTACAACCACAGGAAAAAAAATGGGAAATAGTTCCTTTTTATTTATTTATTTATTTTTTTGTGGTCACTCATACTACTTCAGTTCCGAGTTATTTCTGTCATCAAGTTGATGGACCACCTCTAAACATGTCCTTTGGTGAACTACCAGAAAAAAAAAGTCTTCCTCTAGAAATAGATTACACAGTAGCCTCTCCTGATCCTGTGGAATTGAAGCGACAAGTACCAGGAAAGCAAAGTAAAACAGCTGCTGCTTCTGCCAATGACAGGAAATAGCCCAATTCTTTCTAGGACCTGCAGTGCTGGTGTTAATAATAGCCATCTCACTTTTTTTTTTTTTTTAAGCATAAACAAATCAGAGTGTTCCCTTCTAGGCTAACCATAAAAGATATGGTAGTGTGCTTCCTGAACAACTCATCAGATGATCCTGAATATCTTTGTGTGTATGGATGCATGGCACACACAGGTTTTAACTTAGGCCCAACATAGTCTTACTGTATGGTCAGACTGTTTATGGTTAGAATACCTCATCCATCCAGAATCTGCTCTCTTTATTGATTTAGTCTGGGCCAAATGCTTGTCTTCATTTTTCACTTAGTAAGACCTAAAGGACAACTAGATGCTGGTCAAGCATAGTTTAATATCCACTGGATACACTCTGCTTCTGTACTATCCCTTCCATTCTCATCGGTTTATACAAAGATTAATAATACCTAACTATCAGGGGTCAAGCGGTAGCGCAGCGGGTTAAACACACGTGGAGCAAAGCACAAGGACCGGCATAAGGATCCCAGTTCGAGCCCCAGGCTCCCCACCTGCAGGGGAGTTGCTTCATAGGCGGTGAAACAGGTCTGCAGGTGTCTATCTTTCTCTTCCCCTCTCTGGCTTCCCCTCCTCTCTCCATTTCTCTCTGTCCTATCCAACAACGAACGACATCAACAACAACAATTATAACCACAACAAGGCTACAACAACAAAGGCAACAAAAGGGGGAAAAATGGCCTCCAGGAGCGGTGGATTCATGGTGCAGGCACTAAGCCCCAGCAATAACCCTGGAGGCAAAAAAATAAATAATAATACCTATCATGTTTCTTGTCAGGATTATAAATAATATATGCAATTTGGTACATGGAATTAATAAATGGTCCTCGTTATTAATGAAATTTCCATTAATTTTGTGAGTTTTGTTTTAATAAAGTTGTGTTATGGTTCCAGTAATGTTCTAGGATACTAGTATCATTTTTCATACTATATTCAATCACCTCTTTGTGGCGTTATAAACAAAACACTGTTCTATTTAAACTTCTAGCTTATTAGCCTGAAGAATGAAACCTAAGTATATTTACAATATGGACATTTACCCCTTTGAAAATGAAGAGTTAAAATCTATAGGACCACTAACATCTTTTGGACACACTAGAATTCTAGTATTTTATGAGGGGTTTCTTGTTTTAGTTTTTCCTGTTGGCTTGCTTAGCTATTACAGTTTTGCACATTATCCATTACTATTTCTGCTCTGAAGTTACTATTCTTATACACTGTGATTACAGAAGCTAAGCTGGAACATCAAGTACTGGTACCATGAGTTCTTTTTAAAAATCTACAGTGCATCATCCTAACGAGATTTTTAAAAAACTGATTTATTAACAAGGATGCTTGCTATAATCATAAGGAGAACTGAGTTCTGATGGAGTAGTTTTCATTGCCAGAGACTTTTGACTGGCTACTACCACTTTGGGGGTTACTGACATGCACTACCAAATACCATCCCCAAAGCAAAAGAGAACTGAGCCCTATCTAGCTTCCCTCAGGTTCAAAGTCCCATTGTACAGATGACTTGCCAAGAGTCAAAAGTTACAACAACCTTTTCAAGTATGATATCACATGGTCTCTTTGAAGCAATAAGTTACTACCTCAGGATAGCACTCAAAATATTGCAACTGAAATTCAGGCTCCAGTACTTACTATGCTGTGTTCATGGTTTTCCTCCTCTTTAAGTGCCACAGCCCCAACTCTTCAGTATATAGGGATAGCCTTTGCTTCAGGGTTCATATAAAGGCAGATTAAGGACTGAAGTCTTTGTTCCCCTCAATTTGGTCACCTTGATATTTCTTGTAGTGGCTCTGCCTGGCAGAAAGATCTGATGAAGCATGGGGACCTGAGTGTCTATGTTATCATGGTTTCTGTCTCCCTTCACAAGTGTGATGTCACTTCCTTCTGCCTTGAAGTCTTAGAGAAAGAAGTTCCAAGAATGGAATGTAACTATAGGCTACAAATGATTGTCTCTCCAATGTTAATACTGACAGTTCTAGTCACAGTCACTTAATTAACAGCAGACCCTTGAGAAAATCTGAGTAGAGGGACATAAAGTACACTGTTCTAAAGTCTCTTCAAATTTAAAAATTCTGTGGTTCCATGATTTTACTCAGTAAAGGAGAAAGAGTTCGATCACATAGGTTAACTATACAAAAATACATATGCTATATGACATGTGCTATTTCAGTAAAATGAGAAGCTTTGTTACACTGCTCATCTGAAGGCAATGTAAGCGACAGCAGCACAGTGAGACTCCAAATCCCAGACAGATAAGAGTTCTGGCAGCCTTAACTATTATAGACACAGCTATGAATTAGAAGCATGTAATTGCAAGAAAACTCCATTCACTTTGCTCCTAGGAAGATATAAGACTCCTTCTTCTTCTTCTTCCTCTTCCTCTTCCTCTTCCCCTTCTCCTTCCTTCTCCTTCTCCTCCTCCTCCTCCTCCTAATTCTCCTCCTCCTTCTCCTTATTCTCCTCTCCTCCTCCTTCTTTTTTTTAATAGGGTATTTAAGATAAAATGAGAGACAAAAGATGAAAAATGTTCTCTTTGTAGCACAGACCCTTCTGGGGACTGTTCATTGGTTAAAGGACTTGTTCAATATGAAGGACAATATGGATGGAAGGGGGCAGAAGGGAATAAGCTGCTATATCAGAAAAATATTCTTTAGATGCCCCCATATTTCACCAAACAGTGAATGCTGAGCAAAACCCATTAACTCTTTCATGTTGGTCAGCTCAAGCTTAGGTTTAAAGAAGATTGCTTCTCTTATCTAAAATATGAAAGACTTCCAAGGTCACACAATCAATCCTCTCTGACTGGACTCCTTCATTAAGTAAGCTTTGTGCTTAGGGAGGTGATTTACATTCCCCTACTGCCACATGTTACTTCTTGTTTTTGTGTCCTGTCTCTGCCTCAGGCTTAGATGCTGCAAACAGTCTAGAAACTCCAGCCAGGCCTCTGAGAGCATAAAATGATCTTTAGCTGGTAGCTGAGAAATTGCATAGAGAGTTCTTTTAAGAAGTCTGGTCTTTAAATCCAGAGTCAATGAATTAAACTGACATTTAACAATAAACAACCACTATGCTGTTCATTTGAGCCAGTTACAGGAAACAAAACAAAACTCCCTCATAAATGGAACACGTTTAGTGAAAACCCAATTTACATTTATCCCTGATACATTTTATATGCATCACATTATAACATTACAAGAGTCTTTTAAAGAACTTTAATGTTTGCCCTTTGGTCTTTGGAGTCAAAGAGTTTGGAATAAATGAATCAATTACTGCTCTGAATTTTTAAGGATCTATATTTCTCTCTCGATTTAGAAAAACAAGATAAAATACTCTCTTTAAATGACATGATTAAGTCATTCTTAAAGACTTATTCATATTTTAATTCATGAGTTGAATGAGCACAACTAGCATTAAGGGAACTGGCTCCAAAGACCAGGGTTATAGCCTATAACATTTGACACAATTTTAAAGCCTACCTCTGTTCTCCTTCTCATCCTCTTCTTTCAGCAGCTTGCCAATGGAATTGTACCACTTGAATTGTGGTTCTGGGATGCCATAAACACTACAATTAATCAAGGCACTGTTCCCTTCCTTGACTATGATATGGTCAGTTTTGGCAATGATTATGGGCTTGGAGCCCAGGCCCATGTCAGTGCCATTTAAAGTGCTGTTATTTACACTCTTAGCAGTTGCTAGAGAGGATATTAGTATTAAAAAGGGCACAGAAGGTAGAAAGCACACAGGCAGATGGCTCTTCAACTGATCCATCTTCTTCGCTTGCTCTGTAAGGCAACAGAGATGGCTTGCCAATGGAATCTTCTACAGGACAACACACTGTTCAAAGCAGGCCATGGTACAAACCCATTCTGGATCCATAGAGCTGTTTAAGAACCTGTTAAAAAATATATATACATATACATAAATAATAGTAACACTCATACTTTAAAAATGTTAGAAACCCAACTAACATAGAAACCAACATAATTTTTAAACAGCATACAAAATTCAGAAGAGGTTCCAGATGTGAATGCTATTTTTCACAGAAATAATTTATAAAATGTCTTTATGAGTTATCAAACTATAAATTATGAAATGTTACAATCTTAATTTTGTGACTGAAAGCATAGCTTATTAATGGGAACAGATACATATCTTATGTTACATCTGTCTTATTACTTCGAGGGAATTATAAAATGGACTCAGACACTTTCCATATAGCATTACATAGGGTCTTTTCCATCCCTTCACCAGTCTTGATGATAGTTTATCTGTTTTTTCATCTTCCATTCTATTTCAGTGGTCATAGTGTGGGCTCTTCCAGTGTTTGTATTCTCGTAACTCCCCATTGCGACTTCCATATACTCCTTTCCCCTTCATGTAACTGCTCTCTTGCTCTTTTGGATTTGATACTATGCTTCTTCTCATTGTATTGGGATGTCAGAAAAGTCATGATGCATTTTTTTGCATAGAAAAACATAAAAAAAATGTCATGACTTTTCTGACAATCCAATAGCTGCTATATACTGACTTAGATGCTATATACTGACTTTGGTCACTTATTGAATTCTCTGGTCAGTCTTCATCTGCTTCCCACAGGCCGGGCACCTCAATGTATACAGGGAAACATCATGAGCAGCTATATGCTATAGTCAGAGATATGACCTTCTGCTACATTTCTAGATTCCATTTCTTCTACTAGCTATACCACCTCACTCTGGCCCTTACATCTCTCCAAATTCTAAGTTCTAAAAATCCAGGTAATCCCAAAGTTCTAAATAACCATCTTTAATTTCACCTTACCATTCTACTCTTAAGTCTACCAATGGAATTTCTTTTTAAAGTTTCTTTTTTTTATGTATTACATTTTTTTTTTATAATTACCAGGGTTAATGCTGGGCCTCAGTGCCAGCACTATGAGTCCACTCCCAATAGCCATTTTTCTCCTTGTTTTTTCCCCTATCTATTTTATTGATAGGACAGAGAAATTGAGAGGGGAAGGGGAGATAGAGCGGGAGACAGACCCCTACAGACCTGCCTCATTACTAGTGAAGTGTCCCCGTGCAGGTGGGGAGCAGGGGCTTGAGCACAGGTCCTTAACATACGATAACGTACTCTTAAATGGGCATGCCACTGCCCAGCCTCCTCAATGGATTTGCTAATTCTTCTATATTACTTAGCCTCTATCTCTATCCCTACCTTCACTTGTATGCTTCACTTCTCTTGGTTAAGACCCAATCATATAGACCACAATCAAAACATTTCATCTCCTGTCCCTCTGCCACAGTAACTTTGCAGAATATAATCAAGATGATGCCAATCACTTGTCACCTTGGTTCCTAACCCAGAAAGCTAGAGTTCTGAAGCAAACTATAAGTTCATGTTATTACTGCCAGAATAAGAGTACTTTCCAGATCTAGCCAGGTCTTCAGTAATATCAGGTAATCCATGCATCACTGCTGCATGGCTCATTATGCTCTTCCCACAATGGTTATATACACACCCTCAACTTTTTAATCAAGCACTTTTGCCGGGATAGCCTGAGGGTACTTCTTCCCGAGCTAGTGCTCTCTGGGTTGGAGAGAACTCAACTGGAGCTGATCTAGGCTGCTGTGTGGGAGAGGGATCAGGAACTCGTGCTGCACCAACTTCCGCAGGAGATACACTCTGGAACTCTCGGAGCCGGAAAGCAATTTCCAAGTGTCTTTAATCAGAAGAGCAGCTGTTTTTATACTCTCCAAGTAGGGTGGAAACAGGATGTGATATAGAGAGGGTGGAGAGAAAAGTGACTGGTGAAAATCAAAGTGTGACAAGGAGGGGGCGGAACAGGCTAGAATCCTATAACTGAACCACCAATGCCCTGGAGTGCTTTATGTAAAAGTGATTTATGTAAATAGACCAAACCTTTGGATCAGTAAATCCCTATATAGGCATATGGATAAGAAGAAGCCAGGGGGAGGTGGCAACTACCCAACACACTTTGTCCAGTGAGAGTTTAGGCTTTCTCAAAAGACACTTGTTCCCTATGAGAGCATATAGGTATGGATTCCCTCTACCTACTTTACCACCTTTTTGGGATACATCCTAAATCTTATCTATAATTCCTCATTCGCCATTTCCTCCTCAATCTACTACCACCTGTACTTTTACCTGATTTATTTATTTATTTATTTATTTATTTATTTGGCTTCCAAGGTTATTGCTGGGGTCTGGTGCCTGTACTTATAAATCCACTACTCCTGGAGGCTATTTTCCCATTGTTGTTGTTATTATTGTTGTTGTTAGATAGGACAGAGAGAAACTGAGAGAGGAGAGGAAGACAGACGACAGACGGGGAAAGAAAGATAGACAACTGCAGACTTGCTTCACTGCTTGTGAAGTGACCCCCCTTTTGCAGGTGGAGAGCCGGGGGCTTGAACTGAGATGCTTGTACCACTCCTTGCTCTTCACACTATGTGTGCTTAACCCAGTGTGCTACCCCATCTGGCCTTCTTTTACCTGCTTCTTATTGAAATGAATCTAACCAAGGTCATCGGTCATTGGGACTTAGCAAGTTGTAATTTCTGTCTTAGAAAATCTCAGTTGCCCATGGTCACTTTTAACTGCTCTTTCTAAAAAATCTTTTTCAATGACTTCCTTGTTCTCTGTTCCTCTGATCTGATGTTATTATTCTTATGTCTCTTTATCTTCTTACTCCCTAAAGTTAGTCAACCACCATAATCTTATCAAGGAACCTTTTCTATTTGCCTGCAGATCTTCCTGTAAGCACCAAACATTCCCAGATCTTTTTATTTTTTAAAATTTTTTGTCATTTTTATTTGTTTTTATTATCTTTATGAACTAGACAGCCAGAAATCAAGAGGGAAAGGAGAGTTAGAGAGAAAGAGAGACAGACACCTGCAACACTGCTTCACCACTTGCAAAGCTTTCCCCCTACAGGTGGAGACCAGGGGCTTGAACCTGGGTCCTTGTGCATTGTAACATGTGCGCTCAACCAGGTGTGCCACCACCCATGCCCCTTCTCCCCGGATCTTTTATATTACCTACAGACTAAAAACTTTCAAGCCTGTATCTTCAGTCCCGATTCTTTTTCTGAGTTCCAGACAGCAAGTATCAACTGTACTGAATGTCCTTACCAGGTAGGATATTCTACAGTTATTCCTCATTAATACTCCCCCAAATAAACTGATCTTATCTGTCAACATGTGCCATTTCTTTGGGTCTTTTATAAAATAAAACTAAAACAAATAAAACTAAATAAAATAAAACTAAAGTGGTACCCAAAATGATCAGTTGGTTTCTGATGATATGTTTCTTCAGTGGGAAAGTAAAGAATTTTCTCAATGCTGAAATTTTCACCTACCCCATTCCCTCCATCCTCCCTACCCTCACACACTTCAGTTCCACTGTCTTAGGGAAGCTCACACATCACTCCACCAGCAGTAATCATGTGGCTCAGGGAGATAGCACAGGACACCAGGGTATGAAAGACACCCTGCTATGACCCAGTTACTGTTATTCTTTAGTTGGTTAGACTTGTGGTTTCCTTGGAAGAGGAAAGCACCAAAGCTCATCACTTCAATACAGAATGGTCAAGTTTTAGATGGACTGAACCAGGACTTTGGAACTAACCATCTTTCTCAGCTGTGTGTTTCTGGTCAATACTTACAAGTATAGGACTATAAAGATGCCTCAGCAAGTACAGATAAAGCATTTATATATTGCTCAGATTGATAAGTATTATTAACTCACATATAAAACACCCTTTGGTGAAATTATGTTTCTCAAGTGTACTCATATATTTATCTATTTATTAAATAGAGAGAGAAACTGATGTGGAATGGGAAGATAGAGAGGGAGAAAGAGAGATACCTGCAGCAATGCTTCACTGCTTGAGAAGCTTCTCCCCCCCCCAACAGGTGGGGACTAGGGTCTTGAATCCGGGTCCTTATGCATTGTAGCATGTGTGCTTTACCAAGTGTACCACTGCCCAGCCCCTATCTCAAGGGCTTTCTTAATGTAAGTTATAGCATTTAAAAAACAGCTTGGGCTGGGATATAGCTCAGTAGGTAGAGTGCATGCCTTATTACAGGTAGTCCCTGGATTCAATTCCCAGCACTTCTCACATAGGGGCTCCATCTGGGGTATCAAAGTGAGCTCTATGTATTTTAGAGAGGTCTTAAGGTGTCTCAGCCTGGCTGTAGGAGTCTTTCTCTCTTAAGATCAGAATGAAAAAAATCAGTCCTAGGAAGCCACTCAGCAAAATCAGGCATGAAGTTCTCATGCATGAGGCTTTCAGTTCATTCTGCATAATAAAAAAATAAAAAAGGGTCCAGGCAGTGATGCTCCTGCTTGAGTGCACATTATTACCATGAGAAAAGATCCTGGTTCAAGCCTCCAGCCCCCACTTGCAGAGAGGAAGCTTCATGAGTGGTGAAGCAAGTGCTGCAGGTATCTTTTCTCCCTCTCGACCACCCCTTTCCCTCTCAACTTCACTCTGTCCTGTCAAATAAAAAAACTAGTTAAAAAATAATAAAAGGATGCCTTGTGTGCCTCTTTACAAAAATAAATCTTATTTTTGGTTTTAGTACATTACTGAGTGTTGTTGTATCACCAAAAGTGATCCCAGCACTGAGCCTGCCCTGTTCTGTAGACACTGTGGAAGCAACCTCAGGGTGGTAGCTGATGTCTCTCCCTCATGCCTCCGCAGGAGATAACAAGAGGCATCAGCCCAGGGGAACAGAGACAGATCAAAGTAGAACACAGATTAATCTCTAAAAACCTATGTAATAAAATATACTGAAACTTTCTTTTTCACTATTAGGGAAAATAGAACAAACATAAGATCAAAGTGGGTTGTTAAACACCTAACTCAAGAGCTGTTTTCAATGGTTAGCCATATTGCTATTTACTTTCAAATACAGAGAGGTACTGCTGTTGCACTATATTTTTATGATGTCAGGAGGTGCTCTGGACTAGAAATGTAGCAACTGTTCTGAAACTTCTCTTAAGAGACACAAGATTCATAGGCAGAGATTTTCATTTTAATATGGGAGTCAGACTGAGCAAGCAGATTATTCTGTCCCTCCTTCCTTACTTTCATTCTTTACCATTTTTTTTAAAAGCTACTAGATTGTAAGATAAAAGGAGTATAGTTCCACACCATACAAGTTACCAAAGTTCTGTGCAACCCACTCCTTTTATCTTATAATCATGTAAACCACTATTAAATCATGAGTAAAATATTAAAAAAATAAAATGCTACTAACATGCAGATAAGAGTAAATTAAGGGACAGGGGAGATAGCATAATGTTTATGCAAACAGACTCTCATACCTGAGGCTCCAATGTCCTAGGTTCAATCCCCTGTACCCACCATAAGCCAGAGTTGATCAGTGCTCTGGTTAAATAAAAAAAAAGGAATTTAAGGGTGTTTGTATCAAAGTACACTCACTTTGAAATGCTCTTTGAACATTTCTTTTTAAAAACAAGGCATTGAATTTTTTAACACTAATGAATAATAGTATTTAAAAAAGAATTCACCCTGTCCTTTGCATTCAGAGTGTTCAGAAGAGTATTTATTATATACTGGGCACTTTGCCAAGGGGTGGGAAGTAGCAGGTTGGGAGTGCTACAAAACTCACTAAGCCGTAACCCATACACATTTACAGAGGGAGACAGAGATAGAGATCATTTCAAAGTGTTCTACAGGTGCTAGGAGTTCAGGGATGGGTAGATTCAAGGAGCTCCAGAAGGCCTGGGTGACACCTGGGACAGATGTTTGTTAACTGTTTACTCAACATCCCATTCCCAGCTTCCACACTCTCCATACCCTTCCCACATGTTTCACAGTCATCAACAATCCATCTAGTCTAATAGCTTATACTCAACCTCTGACACTCCCCTTCATACAGTTGTCTTAATAACAAGGAAAGCGGGAGTCGGGCTGTAGCGTAGCGGGTTAAGCGCAGGTGGTGCAAAGCATAAGGACCGGCATAAGGATCCCGGTTCGAACCCCGGCTCCCCACCTGCAGGGGAGTCGCTTCAAAGGCGGTGAAGCAGGTCTGCAGGTGTCTATCTTTCTCTCCTCCTCTCTCCATTTCTCTCTGTCCTATCCAACAACGACAACAACAATAATAACTACAACAATAAAACAACAAGGGCAACAAAAGGGTATAAATAAATAAAATAAAATATTAAAAAAAATAAATTAAATAAATAAATAAAAAAGAAAAAAATAACAAGGAGAGCTCCTTGTAGGCAGGAACTCTGGCATGTACTGGGTTATCAGAAAAGTCGTGACACATTTTTTTTTTTTTTTTTGCATAGAGAAACAGAAAAATACATCATGACTTTCAGACAAGCCAATATTTCCATAGAATTCCTTAAAGCCGGGCAGCCACAGTGATGCTTACATACTAGCTGTAGGAAGCCACACTTGTGCAGACTCAAAGGAGATTGCTTAAGAGTAAACTCATAAAAAATTACCAGAAAAAAATGGGCATCATGTCATTTTGGACATTGGGGGAATAGTCTACACTTGACTTTGGATTGCCAGGCCTTACAAACAACATTATGGAAAGATTAGTTAACAACACTATAATGCTGAGAAAGAAATTTTCACTGCTAAAGAATAAAATACAAGTAGTATAGTCCAGAAACTTAAAATGCTGTCCTTCAGAATACAAGAACAAAGACCACTGATTCCAAATCAGGATTTAGGAAAGATACAATGGGCACATTGTTAGCTTCGTGTATTTGTTCATGGCCTTTGGGGGTGGGGGGCACTTTTCATAGAATGCTTTATTTTCCATAGATAAAACAAAAGAGAAAATATTTGGCAAATAGCAAATGCCCTTTCCTCAATTTGTCTCCCTCCATACCGCTGCATTTTATTTAGATAACATTTAATAGACTACTTTTATAGAGTCTTAGTATGTGTTTCTCCACTCATAATGAAATAAGACTACTGAACATGTATTTGAAAAGAAAGTTTGAAAGAAAAGGCTCTCTCGGGAGTCGGACTGTAGCGCAGCGGGTTAAGCGCAGGTGGCGCAAAGCACAAGGACCGGCATAAGGATCCCGGTTCGAACCCCGGCTCCCCACCTGCAGGGGAGTCGCTTCACAGGCGGTGAAGCAGGTCTGCAGGTGTCTATCTTTCTCTCCTCCTCTCTGTCTTCCCCATCTCTCTCCATTTCTCTCTGTCCTATCCAACAACGACAACAACAATAATAACTACAACAATAAAACAACAAGGGCAACAAAAGGGAATAAATAAATAAAATAAATATTAAAAAAATATAAAAAAGGCTCTCTCTTTGAACTAAATGAATATGCATTATTGTTTTCTCTTGGTACAGTGTTCATGCTAGCTCATAAACTATAATGAATCAATTGCACGGTTACATATCCTGTTTAGTCCCAACATCTAAGAGTTCCCACCACTTTCATTTGTGTATAGAATATGCCACCGGGGCAATGACTACTTCTTTGTCTAAGACAATTCTTGACACATTTTTGCTCATAAGGCAATAGGAAAGAAACCCCACCTTCATGAGAAATGGAGACGTACCAAAATATTCCTCATTATACCCTAAGTTCTAACTTTGGGTAGTTAACTGAGGACATTTCATTCCGGACATATGAATTTGCAACTTCTTTTCCCATATATAATTACTAATGAAAATGTCCACACTAATATAAATAGTAAGATTAAAATGTTTCATTTTGTAATTTTTTGTGGGCCACTGGGGCTTTGTGTCTACATGATACCATCACTCCTGGTGTACTCTTCCCCCTCCCCAGTTGG